>NC_139948.1:24699108-24701608 GCF_963454915.1 Gymnoscopelus microlampas
GCCGAAACGCGTCTGTGTATCCCGTGGGGGCCGTGCCTTATTAATTAAAAAGTACCAGAAGTTTTTTTTTAATTAACTGGCTGTTAAAAAAAAAACTATTTATACAGCCTACTAATGTACCGGCGGTACATTGACAAATAGCTCAGACATTTTTGTTAGTGCAAAATGCAAATACAGACGAACCTATCCTGGCTTGTCTTTGCCTATACTGTAGGTCGTCTGGCACGCTGGTGCCGGTGGTGGATCACGACGATTCATTGCCGACCGTGGCAGAGAGCGACTGGACCGTGCTTGTGTTGTTATCGTCCACACTCACAGTTGTGGAAAAAGTGCTTAAATGTTTTACTTAAGTAAAAGTATCAATACTGCACTGTAGAAATACTCTGTTACAAGTAAAAGTCCTGAATTCTAAATTTACTTGAGTGAAAGTACAGAAGTATTGGCATCAAAATGTACTTAAAGTACCAAAAGTAAAAGTACAAAAATGTTTGAAAATAGCCGATCTACAAGCTCACAACGCGTCGCAAAGCGACGCGTTGTGAGCTTGTAGATCTGCTATTTTCAAATAGCCTATGTATAAAATAGGGCTAAAGTGGTTAATGTATGTTTCGTAATATCATAATTTATATCTGAAAAGTAACTAGTAACTAAAGTTTTCAAGTAATTGTAGTGGAGTAAAAGTACAATATTTGCCTCTGAGATGTAGTGGCGTAGAAGTAAAAGTATTGGAAATTGGAAATACTCAAGTAAAGTACAAATACCTCAAAATTGTACTTAGGTACAGTACTTAAGTAAATTTACTTAGTTACTTTCCACCGCTGTGCTACAGTAGTTGCGAACAACAGGTGGGTGCACTTGCAGCAGGTTCTGTCTGTTTTTTCATCCGTCCAGCTCAGCAGACAACCAATAGTAGCTTACGTATTTGCACAGACTATCCTTGACTAAAAACCTTGCTACTGACACAGGTGCTATTGCAATATCACTGGGAAACCAATCCAGTGCACGAGGGAGTCGTATATTTTATTATTGATATCATTTCAATTTGAAAAATATGTTTTCACATCCATCTAGACTGAGGAAGCGTGGCGGCCCGGTTGCCACGCTTCCTCATGGCGCCGGCCCTGCCATATCATTTAATTTCTGAGCGTGAACAAACGTAACCAAATGGACCCCTTACGGGGTCCATTTGGTTACGTTTGTACACTCTCAGAATGACATCATTTGTAACTCTCTCTGAGTTACAAGTGGATACATGAACACGGAGGATTCACTGTGTAAGAAACATAAATAAGGACACATATCATCGTGGGCCCCTCTCTCTCTCACCGACTGCCCCGTTTCAAAGGCCTTCCTTCAAGCTGGGATCGCTTGGCGATGCGGAGAAAGGAAGACGTTTCATTCCGTAATCAATAATGCATTCTTTTCGATACAGGCGAGAGATGCATTATTCAACAAAGGCAAGGCAGATGTATGAGGGATGCTAACACATGGAGATGCAGCCACACTTATCTCATTAACAAGCAGAACCGCATGGAGTGCGGTGCAAGGGGGGCGATGTGGGAACTAGCACTGCAGAAATCCTCATCGTCGCTGTTCGGCAGAAACCTCCTATCTCCATATTGTGGCTTTTTTGTGGGGTTTTTTTTCCTCGTCAATTAACGCCCTCCTTGATCATACTACAGCGTCACGCCAAAGCGTCAAAAGTAGCAGATCCACAAGCTCGAAACGCGGCGCGAACTTGTGGATCTGCTACTTTTGATATTTTTGAATTTGAATCCTGAAAAGCAGTGGCGTCGTTAGGCGGGGGCTTCGGTGGTTATAGCCACCAATGTTTTATCCAAAGCCACCAATTAAAAATAAAAAATAAAAAAAATAAAAAGTTATTTTTTTATTTCTATTTTTATTTTTCTAATTATATATCTATCACCCTAACCTAACCCTACCCCTAACCCTAAAACCAAAATAAGGTAACAAAAAACGGGAGAAAAAGTACCCAAATCCGCGAAAAAAATCTTGCGCGCGCGGGGGGAGGGGCACATCTAAGCCCCCAACCTAGTAGAGACCTAGCGACGCATCTGCTGAAAAGTGACAGTTTTGGACGTATGAGGTTTCCACCGGACAGCGACGTCATGTTCATTTGAACTCTCAAAAGAGTGACACAAATGGACCCGTGTATAAGGCTGTATGTATAGGGCTCTTGCAAAGCGTTAAAGTTAACACTCGGGGAGGTTTTTGCAGTGTGGTTTCTTTTTTCTCCCCCCACCCCCCCCCCTTTTTTATAAAACAGGGAAGCGGCCGGATAAGATTCTCCAGAGGTTGACGTGAAAGAGGCTTGAAGAGAAAAGTCCTCTGTGCTACAACAACCCAACCACCCAAAGAGCTTTAGCCTCAAAGCTCAAAGGCACGGGGAACACACACACTAGTGTAGCACAAACATACATACTGAGCAGTGCAGTATGCCCATACGGACACATTATGCACACTAACACACACACACACA
>NC_139948.1:24706608-24774108 GCF_963454915.1 Gymnoscopelus microlampas
AAACATCCATTTTTAGATTTAGATTTAGAAGACATTTTGTAGAATCGGCCTCAGGTCTTAAACGGTTAAACGCTATCTTTGTGAGAACCAAATGATCTTTCAGGGATAGAGAGAGATCAGAAAGTGAGCCCATTTGGCTGGTTCTCATTCAATTCTCAAGAGGCTGTTTTACGGCTCATCAAATGGACCCTAGCATCCCTATTTTTTGGGGGGGGGCAACATTCACGGAAGATAGTAGATCTACAAGCTCACGACGCGTTGTGAACTTGTAGATTGGCTATTTTCACCAAAAAGAGGTGCGGCTGCTAGCTGGTGACTTTGCTGTATAGACCCCTTAACAGATGACGTCACACTGGTTGCAAGCGATAAGAACCAGTATTGCGCACACAGGTCCAGCACCGAGGGTGCGTTCGGAAATTGCGCACCTGAGCGCACTATTAGTTTGTATTGGCCAGTGCGCTGACTGCGCTCATTGCTGTATTTCCGAACGCACCCTATGTTGGGAATTGATTGCATGAAACAATCACCTGTGTCTCAATGTTGGTAAACACATAATTGGTCTATTGAGGGAAATAAAGCTGACCTATTATAGAGACCTGTGGGACCCCTTTCAACTAAGTATATACTAAGTATACCATTAGTGGAACAGGGTCGTTAGAGAGCTGTAGATTCAGGTTAGGGAAAAAGTTGAGCGATTGAGGGAACCCTAACCCTGGTCAATGGGAATCAAGTATAACTGTACAGTGTGTGTGTGTGTGTGTGTGTGTGTGTGTGTGTGTGTGTGTGTGTGTGTGTGTGTGTGTGTGTGTGTGTGTGTGTGTGTGTGTGTGTGTGTGTGTGTGTGTGTGTGTGTGTGTGTGTGTGTGTGTGTGTGTGTGTGTACGTGTGTGTGTGTGTGTGCGTGTGTGTGTGTGTGTGCGTGTGTATGTGTCAGAGACATGACAGAGGAGAGCTGAGGATGATTGGAGGCGACAGCAGTTACCGCGCCAACCGGAGCAGAAGAACAACGGTGACATCATCATCAGCACGTACACACACACACACACACGCACGCACGCACACACACCTACAAATCATCATCACCATCACACAGAGAACTTGGATGCTCACTCAATCTGGCACTCAGGCGCTAAGATGGCATTGAACACTGTGCACATCTGTGCATATGGATTTCTCTTTAGATTTTTATGCGTTTCTGCTTCTCTCTGTGTGTGTGTGTGTGTGTGTGTGTGTGTGTGTGTGTGTGTGTGTGTGTGTGTGTCTCCGCGGGTGACCTAGCATGCAGTGAAGCAGTGGTGTGTCCAGTTGCTAAAGGCCTATTCTGTAGTACACCATGTTGTACACACACACACACACACACACACACACACACACACACACACACACACACACACACACACACACACACACACAGAGTGAGAGACTCCATGAGCAGGTGTGCTGTACAGCGGAGCGTGAGCGAGGCAGAGTGCCGTGAAACATATGTTCCCATAATGTGTCTAACGTAACACCGTGGGTGCTGCATGGCTCCTGTGCCAAAGACCCAGTCTAGTGTTTCCTTATGTACTGTATGTGCAGGGGGCCCGCTGGGGCGTGACTGATTCGCCAGCAGCCCTCGTTTGTCACGTCATCATTGAAACCGATGCAAAATCAACCGTTTAGAGCAGTGGTTCTCAAACTTTCTCATGTCAAGGACCCCCAAAATGATGTGTGTTTGGCCGCGGAACCCCCATCTAAAAAAATATTTTGGGCCAATGACCTCCAGAAGCAAAGATTTGAGCTAAAAAGTCCACTTATCTCAAAAAAGAATGTAAAAAAAATACATTCAAAGATTTTCAAAATAAATTTAAAAAAATAGCAGATCCACAAGCTCATATCCCATGTCTGGGTCACGGACCCATTTTTATGGGTCAGGAGTAAATATTGCGAGTAAATATTTTTTCTTTTTCCTATAGTTAAAAATATATATTATTATATCAAAATACATTATTTTAAATGTTTAAATAAAAAAATACAAATCTAAAGCAAATTCTAAAAAATTCAAAGGAATTCTATATCAAAATTGGCTGATGGGCTCGCCGGCTGACGAACCACCCAGTCGCAATGACTCAGACATAACCATACTGTATATAAGGGTCACGCCCAAATATAGGCATATACGGATGACATCAAGGATCTCACAAGGCCTCACATTGTGACGCCTTGTGAGCTTATCAGCTATTTTCACTAGTTTGGGTCCCAGGGAAACATCACATTTCACTTTTGGGTTAGGAGCTTTGTGAACCACTGCTCTAGAACTCCATAAGACGTATGCAGCAACTTTGCAGCCAATAAGAATCACAGATTGCCCCTCGTCATCCAGTTAAATATCCAATTCAAACAGATCCATTGCCCCGCGCTCAAAAGTCTTTGCTTCATCAAGAAACACTTGTACCAAATGCAATTCCCAGCAGCACCTATATTACACTGTCTGCGTTGTCTTGTTGGAGTTTGTGAAAGGCACTTAGATGGGTTTCTGTTTGTCAGAGCTGATGACTCTGTAATGAAATTGAGACTGTAGTGGAAGGGCTTCTATGTGTGATGAATAATGCATTTGGGTTCATTGTGTCACCCTGAGTTTCTAAAAACACACTGAAAACCACTTGCCAGAGCCCCCTGGAGTGTGCGTGTCTGCACGCGCACCGATGGAATTTACTTTGACTTACTTGGTACTTTGATATATACTGAGCTAATGACATTAACAACTAAATGACCACTCTATCTCTCTCTCTCTCATATCTCATATCTCTTAAACTTAGCCCTGAAAATCCCACACGGGATGCTGAAGACAACCCCGATGTCAGCACACAGCTGGAATTCAACTCAGCGCTCTAGAAAGTGGTCACGGGGGAGCGGTGGGGCCGTCCAAGGCCCTTAAACACCGCCTTTCATCATTAGCATGCGCTGGGGCAGCGTTAGCTCGCCTCAAGGTTAAAGTAGCAGCTCAAACCGTATAGTATACGAGCTGGAAAATGGGGATGGGGGCGGGAGGGGAGGTAAGGGGGGGAAAAACTATCAACTCCCACAAGAATTCCCGTTAAAGTGCCCTTGAGCATGGCTTCGAGGCTCCTAAATTGCATCCAGTGGCGCTCCTCAGGGGGCCAAGGCTGTGGTAGGACTGGGCAGTTCCCGTCCGTGTGTGGATGTCTCTCCTCCCGCTCTCACCTCAATGCATCCCCACAGGCCAGCACTGTAAATAACAGTGTGTTCAAAGCTAAACCTGCCTGGTTAAATGTACAATGATAAAGCAGCAGATGAATTGCACAGTGGGGGGCGTATGCACAGACACGTTGGAGCAGGGACTCTGTCAGTGTAAGAGAAAGAACATAGCCATTGATGGGGAACAATTATCAATGACCTATCCTCAGTGGTGTAAAGTACATTTACTCAAGTGCGGTACTTAAGTACAATTTTGAGGTATTTTGACTACTGGAGTGTTTCAGGGTTTCAATACTTTTACTTCTACTCCAGTACATCTCAGAGGCAAATATTGCACGTTTACTCCACTACAATTATTTGAATACTTTAGTTACTAGTTACTTTGCGGCGGTTATGAATTATTATATTTTAAAACGTAAATGAACCACTTTATCCCTATTGTATACATAGGCTATTTGAAAATAGCCGATCTACAACCTCACAACGCGTCGCATTGCTACGCGTTGTGAGCTTGTACATCTGCTATTTTCAAACATGTTAGTACTTTTTGTACTTTAAGTATATTGTTGATGCCAATACTTTTGTACGGTACTTGTACTCAAGTAACTTTTACTTGTGAGTTTTAAATGGGAGTACTTTTTCCACCACTGCCTATCCTCCTATATAGGAGCCAAATGACTTATGGCAAGCAAGTCAAGGCAGCCATTGATGGTGTGCTGGCCTCAGAGCCCTCACTTCCTACTGCTGGTCTAGGATCAGCTCCCACCAGGGCCGTCTCTCTGTGCATCAACTGCACTGCCTCCTCCTACTGCTGGTCTAGGATCAGCTCCCACCAGACCAGGGCCTTCTCTACTCTTACAGTACCTCTCACACTCCAGATTAGACAAATCTGCCACGCTTCATCTATTTCAGCCGCCCCTGAATCAATGTCTCGCTCCAAGCCAGCCAGTCTGTAATTGTGTTTGGGACTAGAGCCGTTAGGTGCAGCAAGCTACCAATAAAATGGATCCGTCATTCCTGATGTCAGGAATTATATTTGATTCCCAGCCTGAATGATATAGGCTGATAGGCTAGAGTTTGTTGAAATAACTAGCTAACTGACATTTTCAATAATCCTGCGTCTATAAACTGACCAAAATGTCAAGCAACCACATTTAAAACTCTGTTAAAGCCGTCTTTAAAGCCGTCTTTTAACACAGCAGAATGCTCTTTCTTAACATTTGAAGCAATTTGGCAGATGGGTGTTATGACCTTTCAGGCCACACACGATCCCTGAAGGTGATTCAGGAAACAAACCGAGAATCGGAATGGCAAGAAGAGGGTAAAACAATCTGTACACATTTGACATCATGATACTACATATTGATTGAAAGAGCATTGTTGACAAGATTGTCTTTGATTTCCAATGAGTCCTGTAGAAATCAGCATAACAAAAGACTGGCTGGTTTTGTTTTCCGTTCCCTTGTTTCAACTCTGCAGGGAATTTAGGGGGGGGAGAGAGAGAGAGAGAGAGAGAGAGAGAGAGAGAGAGAGAGAGAGATAAAGACAGACAGAGAGAGAGAGAGAGAGAGAGAGAGAGAGAGAGAGAGAGAGAACAGACAGACAGAGACAGAGAGAGACAGACAGACAAAGTCACAGTATAGACAGAGAAACGGACATAGATACAGTAAGAGAGAGGGGGACGATAGTTAGAGATAAAAAGAATGAGGCAGACAGAGAGAACGAAGGGGAGAGAGAAATTGACAGAGGAAGAGAGACAGCAGGAGGGAATGAGAGAGGAGGGGTGAGTGAGCGAGCGAGCGAGCGAGAGACAGCTCCCCCGGCCAAATCGGATTGGAGCGGTTTGTCGTCACACAAAGGCTACCATTTCTTGGCATCACAACAGTAAATAATGTTTGGCAGGAATGTCCATATACCACTGGCTACTGTTCACACACACACACACACACACACACACACACACACACACACACACACACACACACACACACACACACACACACACACACACACACACACACACACACACACAGACAGACACATTAATGTACATACCACACCCTATAGTCAGCGTTAATTTAACTCCGAGAGTGTACAATTTCCATTGCGATGTTTAAAGCTGCACAATGTAACCTTCCTCTTCCACCCCGGATTTCAACCCGGTTTCTGACAGTGCTGACATTTTTACCATTGAGCTGATAGAGCCTGCCTGCTTGCTCAGGGGATAAATTGAATCTTGACCATCAGGTCAAATTCGTGTCAGATCCTACAGATTGGACAAAATCACATTGAATTCAAAAAAAGTTACATAGTGAAGCTTTAAGGGTGCACCCCTTAAAGCAGCACTATGTAACAGTAAATAAAACTAATCAATTTAATCAATTATAGGGATGTTCGATACTCTCTGCCTCCCAATGTTATCAGCCGTTATTAGCATAAAATGTAATATAGGAAAATATCTGTGTCGGTTTTGAAAAACTGTAACAAGTTACAGGAGTTCTTTATGTACGGTGTGTGTGATATAAAATGTGAGCTTACCATAATCACAGTAATCCTTTCCATCATATTCAAGGGCTTTTGGAGAGACATGAGACAGACTCCAGTCACTTTCAAATTAAAGCACTGCAGGGGGCAGGTGTGTGTGTGTGTCTGTGTCCAGCTGACGCTCGTTGACGCTCGTTAATGTTATATGCATCAAGGCAATTATGCTTCTGCACTGTCAAATAGGCCAGCATCTAATCTAAGATTAGTGGGACTCATTCAAATGACCACCAGTGAGTCCCGGGACTCACTTCATTGAAAACCTAACATCACTGAATTATATTAGATTTATTAGATATTATACTGATATTATAGCTATTGTATTTTATTAGATATGTGATGTTGTTACCTGACAATTAGTTGACTTTTGGTGAAAAATACCTCATATATCGGTTGATATCGGTTTCGGAAATTAGTTGGACAATATCTGAAAAATATCGGCAAAAAAGTAAATATCGGACATCCCTAATATGTATAAGGAATAGATAGAGACAATTGCATTTCTAGATTATTTGAATAATATTGATGATTTTAGTGTATACAGTACACATGCTCATATACACAAAATACACACACACACACACACACACACACACACACACACACACACACACACACACACACACACACACACACACACACACACACACACACACACACACACACACACACACACACACACACACACACACACACACATGCATGCACACAGGCTATAGAAACTATGCTTGTATTCACAGTCACAACGAGACACACAGGGATCAGTCATTAGGTAATCTGAGTTCCCAGAAGTTTTTGCCAGCTCTCGCATACAAACGGGAGGGGCGAGGAGTCATTAGGTAAGTTCAGTGCACAGGAAAACACATGTAAGCATGAAAACACACAGCATGACCTTTATTCTCAAACAAAGAAGCACATGCCCATACTGTGTACGTACACACACACACACACACACACACACACACACACAGAGAGAGAGAGCCACGCCGTTTCCGCAATTCCCTCACCACGTCACCACTGGAAAGCACACTCTGCTGGTCCGCACAACTAGGTTACACACACATCAATAATTCAGATGCATTATCCTTACAAGATGATTAATATGATTGCATTTACCGACACAACCATATTCCTTCAGCGCTGCGTCCTGAACTGCATTAAAGTTGAATTAACCTGCTGTATACACTCCCTGGCTATGATTTATTCACAGAGTCGGGAGGCGGAGGAGTTGATACGCTGCATGGTATGCCGTATGTTTTACCATACTGTGGAGTGTGTGTGTGTGTGTGTGTGTGTGTGTGTGTGTGTGTGTGTGTGTGTGTGTGTGTGTGTGTGTGTGTGTGTGTGTGTGTGTGTGTGTGTGTGTGTGTGTGTGTGTGTGTGTGTGTGTGGTCACAGAATAAACAGAGTGCTTCTGATGCTTCTCGCTGGAATTCTCTTTCTCTTGCCTTTCTCTTCCTTCCTTTACCAAGCCTCATCCACCGATCTATCTATCCATCCATCCCATCCATCCATCCATCCCATCTCATCCACCGATCCATCCATCCCATTATAGAGACAGGACAGTGTATATATACACAGTGGAATCACAAGTGTTAATTCAACCTCAAGAGAGCGTAACAATGTAACCAAAATGGACCCTCATGGGGTCTCTGGGTTAAATCAACAGTGAGGATTTCACTGTGTGTACTGTACTGTACACCCACTGGAAGACAGGCTGGAAGACATGACAATCTGGTGTGGTTCTGTGGGCAAGAGACTTAGCTACTACGCTATCAACACACATGCCAGTTTGTTGCTTCACCTCTCTCTCTCTCTCTCAGTCTCTCTCTCTCTCTCTCTCTCAGTCCCTCTCTCTCTCTCTCTCAGTCTCTCAGTCCCTCTCTCTCTCTCTAAGCCTTTTCGAGCCGGGAGACACTCCATACAGCGGCAGACTCTTCACCTACAGTGCGGTTCTACCCCCCCCCCCCACACACACCCCCGCATTCCTCTGCCTGTCTTAATCCCTCCTCATGTCCTCATCATGCTTCTGTCAATCCCTTCTTCCCACTCCTTTCTTTTATTTGCTCTCCCATCCCTTCACTCTAGAAACAAGACCTCCTATAGCCATGACTTAACCACTTATATAATCTGTTGACCCGTGTCGCCCCCGGGGGTCTAAGATACTTGTCCTGGTCGTTTCTCCCCCATTACACCAAATCTCATCACCCAAAAGAGCGGATGAACAGGGCAAAGGTCAGCTTTTAGATTTGCTATTTTCAAATGTTCACCTATTTTCACAAAATGTTCGCCTGTTATGACATACCCAGAATAGAGACACTACTGTTCGCGCGGTTAACTGGAAACACGAGCAAAGTACACCATAAAATCCTACACCCCATCCTTTAACTTTAGAAATGGATAAATTAACACTGATGTTTTATATTTAGGAAGGTAAAGCCCGCACACCAACTACAGTATATGGTAAAGGCAACTTTATTTGAGCTTTCGATCCACAATGGATTGAAACGTTGTTAACCTTTTGACCCAGCACCCATTGTAGATGTGCGTATAACTAGCTTGTCTAGCTATGCTACAACGCACGCTGTGAGCTTGTAGATCGGCAATTTTAACTGAATGTTACTCCAGAATAGGGATGCGTTGGTTCATGTGGTCAACTCTTAGCATCTAAAAAAAAGAACATCTCTTCAATCGTGATTGAATAGAGAATAATTTTTCTTCCATGTTGAACATTTAATTTAATTTAAGATGCATCATGCATCGTGCATCTTGGCTGCTATGACATATTAAATCCTCCCCCTGCTGGGATAAATAAAAGGGCAACCTTATCTTGTCTCATCTTTAAACCCATGGTTTGTTTAGGGGATTATGGAGTTTCTTTTGTTTATGTTTTATATGGGATGGTTGGTTTTGTGTTTTATGTATTTCGGTGTCTCTTGTAGCAATGTGTATAATAATAATAATATTATTGCTATACAACATAGTCATATTATGTGATAAGCAGGACACATTTTGAGCAATCAGACAAAGTAAAACAATATTGTGTCGTATTGTATCTTATGTTATCAGCAATGTCACATTTCAGGAAAAAAAAAAAACATGTTACACCGAAGAGAATGGTCACACACACACACACACACACACACACACACACACACACACACACACACACACACACACACACACACACACACACACACACACACACACACACACACACACACACACACACACACACACTCATTCAGGGCCATGTTTCCCTGGCCTTCCAATCTGTCTGCAAAGCAAACAAACAAAACAATCTCCCCCTCCATCTTTCCTTGCACTCCTTCTATCATATTCAGTCCTCAGTCTTCTGTTGTTGCCCAATCACAGGCCTGGACATTCTTTTACTACAGTCCATCTCTCTATATATCCCAAGCTGATATCCATACACACACATACAGTACATACACACACTGATGATACATCCCAGGTGCATCCATGTGAGGTATTCTTTATAGTTAGTGATTCTATTTATTTTGTCCTTCAGATGAAGGAGGAGGATGTGCTGAAGTTACTGGCAGCATCCACCCACCTGGGAGGAACCAACATGGACTTCCAGATGGAGCAGTACGTCTATAAGAGAAAAAGCGATGGTGTGTACATCATCAACCTGAGGAAGACTTTGGAGAAGCTGCTGTTGGCTGCCAGGGCCATCGTTGCAATTGAGAATAGGAATTAGACTATGTGACAACCAGGAATAGTTTGGTGACCACTGGAGAGACGGGTGACAGCCGGAATGTAGACGGCATACCGGGAGCAGTATGGGTTAGCGCCCCGGGCTGTGACTTCCGTGAGGAAGAAGCCCAACAAACCCACGGTGAGGCCCCGGTCCCGGTCATTCCAGCAAACCGCAAGTGGAGCTAATACCATTAGACGGCCCAATCCAGTGGTATCGGCCCAAGGAACCATCGCGCCAGAAGGAAATGTTTGGATCGGGGCGGTGCAGCGGATCTGGTGCAGCGGATTTGGTACTGGTGGACCTGGTGAGACGAAGGAGGAGCCCGGCCAGGAGGCCACCCACAGAGCCTAGTCCCTCCACGTGCCAGAGCCTCCCCGTGTTCAGGCAGAGTACTTTCGGAGAAGCGTACTGAGTGGCCCTGTCTTTCCCTATAGGACCGTGGGTAGCTACCTGGGATGTAAGTTGGGGCTTGATCAACCCCGGCTGGGTCACCTGGGCGAGGGTGTATGTTGCGAGACCCGAAACACCCTATGACCCCAGGCTACAACACTGATGATACATCCCAGGTGCATCCATGTGATGTATTCTTTATACTGTAGCATACTGTCAGTGGTGGAAAAAGTACTCACATTCTTTACTTAAAGTTGTTCTGTGCAAATTTAAAAAAAAAACGACTTTTAGCAGCCTCTGCTGGTCATTACCGTCACTGCAGGCCGTTCGTTTATCCTCTGTTACCCAGAATTCCATTCGTTTTCACCGGAAGACGGAAGTGTTTCAAAAAGCGTTCTTTTAATTGTTTTATACGATCTGTGGATCGTTTCTCTTAGCCAGTGGAGCTTTAGTTACCGTGAGCTGTGTTCTCTTTTTCTGTTTTTTTTCGTTCTTCAAATCATACAATCTCTTAAAATCAGCGTGAGTTTCCTTTTGTTATTAGCGCGGTAGTTCCTGGCCAAACAGGAAACCGGCGCGGTAGTTCCTGGCCAAACAGGAACCCCGTGGATTTCCGCTTCCATTTCCGGCCAGATTACGTCATTTTCGAGGGAACGTCATGCTCGACGGCGTTCAATAGAAAATATATAAATAAAAGGCTTTCGGGGGTGAAATTCTTGGAGTGGGTGTTGTGAAACTTTAGTTTTACTCTAAACGTTACCTAGTATTACTTTAAGTGAAAGTGTCAATACTGCATTGTAGAAGCACTCTGTTACAAGTAGAAGTCCCATATTCAAAATATGCTTGAGTGAAAGTACAAAAGTATTGGTATGAAAATGTACTTAAAGTACCAAAAGTAGAAAGTACTCATTATGCAGACTGTCCTATGGCTGGCTATAATACTGCTTTCAGCACGTTATCTATATGGAACAAATGTCAGGACAGTTGGAAGCTCGGAAATGCTTTGTCCCCCCATAATGCTTTATGATTCTACTGGTAGAGTTGATGCTGGGAGAAGCCAAATGCACCTGCCTGGTGTAAAAAAAAAATAACATTCATAAAATACATTAATTTAGTAAATAGACATGTTTACTAAATTAATGTATTTTATGAATGTAAACAGACATCATGTATCATGTCTGTGTGTAATTAATGTCTTTAACCCATTAAGTCCTGAGGCGATTCTTAAAAATGTTTTCTAAATCCTAACTTTCACGATTTTTCAAAAATAGCAGATCTACAAGCTCATAGCGCGGCACTCGGTGCCGCGCTATGAGCTTGCATATCTGCTATTTTTGAATAGCCAAAGAAATCTAAAGTGACACTGATGCCAGGTTCCAGGTCTTAATGGGTTAAAACTATTGATGTTGTAAATGTTTCTTTTGTACAGTATACAGGGCATCATTGCAAAAGAGACCTTGGTCTCAATGGATTTCCCTGAAATAAATGTTTCAATCAATTAAACAATCAATCGATCAATCAATCAATCAATCAATCAGTGATTGCTTCCCCTTACACGTTGGACATGAACACAGTGTTGCTATCCTGTACGTGTATTACTATTATCCATCCACGCAGGATACCTGTGTGTGCAGCTGCTTCAGACAGCCTCTCCAGTTAGAGTGGAGAGAGTGAAGAGGAAAAGCCTCATTAATACTTTGTCGTCAATCCAGCCAATCTACAAAGCTCAGACCGTAGTAGATCTGCTATTTTTGGAGTATGAATTACGCAGGAGTGTTTCCACATGCATTTGCTCTGATCTCTCCGGCTCTGCCACTGCAAAAGCAGCGTCTATACCCCACTCCCTGCCACCCCCAGCACCCTCTCCACCGCACGATCCGTTCATCCCACTCTTCTCCATCTGCTTTGATACAGCTTGTCTAACATGTATCGACTGCATTCATCCTTTCAGTGCTGAGTGCTGCACTGTGGGGGAACTTGTTTTTTTTTTCTTTTTCTTTTTTCTTTTTGAATTCCTCCCATGACTCTATCTCTCCTTCTCCCCGCTGCTCTACCATTCTCTCCTTTTCTCTCTCTCTCTCTCTCTCTCGCTATCTCTCTACTCCCTCCATCATCTGCTCGGTCGTTCTCTTTGTGACGTCGATCGTCAATCTCTCCCATACCTCCTGCTTTCACCCCCCCCCCCCCATCATCGCTCCACCATGGCATCCACCTTCCCAATCATCTACACCCATTCATATCTATAACTCCATCCATCCCTCCACCCTTCCCTCTCGCTCTCTCTCTGATGTGGCCACAGCAGTCTATCTTGTTGCTGCTTTCTTCGTTCATGTATTTTTTTCCCCCTTTGACTCACTCTTAGATATTTCTATAGTAAAATCCTGGGTGTTCATTTACTTCTGATGGTATAAAATGAGCTACAAGGGTTATGGATTTCATTGTCTCTGTCTGTCTGATCTACCTATCTACGCAATCAAAACCCTGAGTGTTAATTTAACAAAAACAAATTGCACCTTAATCCCATGTGCAACACACTGACTTTTGTCTTTTTTTGTGTGTTTTTCTAGCACCTTAACTAACGCCCATAAATATATCATGCACTATACATCTGCTGCTATGCTCACGCACCTGATATCTGATCTCAGATACTATGTGTAAATAGGTAGATTATGTATTGATTTATCTCCTCCCCCCCCCTCGTCTTCTTCCCTTTCTTTTTTTCTATGGAAATAACAAGACTTGCACGAAAACGAATTTCACCCACTTTTTTTTTACTTCTGTAAACCTGTGATGTGACATTAAAGCTGATTATGATTCTGTACACTCCGTTAAATGAACACTACTGTGGATTTTACTGTGTATCTACACAGTAAAATCCTCAGCGCTCCTTTGTCCAACGTAACTACAGTAAACGGGTTACATTTTTACACTGTAAAGAATTCAATTAACACAGAGGATTTATTCCTGTGTACATGTGGTTCGCTCTCGGTCATGTCTCGATCATGTTATGGGCAGTGTTGCCAGATTCTGTGAGAGAAACAAGCAACCAGGTATAGGAAAACCAGCCCAAAAGAAGGGACTATGGACCACATGAGCACTTTAACATATACATCTGCTATTTTCAAATAAAATATTGCAGGGAAATTATAATAAGCAGATCTGGCAACCCTGGTTATGGGTATGGGGCTGTCACGATTATGACATTTTACATGACGATTTATTGTCACACAAACAATTGATCACAACGCGTTGCGATGCGACGTGTGCCATTTCCACTATCTTTGAAAATGTTTGAAAATGGTTAAAAATGTTCCAACATGGCAACGATTACGTTTACGCAAAAATAATTGCTATCATCTCAAATAATATTGCGATTAGGCGACCACGTAATAATAATTGTGACAGGCCTATAGTTATGGGGTCTGTCATTCCTTTGTGTCAGTGTCTCTCTCTGTGTGTCTGTATATCTGTGGCCCAGGCCCTGGCCATCTGCTGCATGTGCCCCGTAACGTACGTGTGCATGAGTGCTCTCATGAGAAGCCCAGTGGAACTAATGGTCTGTTGCCGCTCCAGCCTCCAACATGTTGTCTGCCCACTGCACACACCTCTTAAGCCCCTACAAGCCCACCGTCTCACACATACACACGCCACGGGATAGCGTGTGTGTGTGTGTGTGTGTGTGCGTGTGCGTGTGGGTGTGCGTGTGCGTGTGCGTGTGGAGATTTTGACAAGAAGACTTGTGGCAGTTGTTTAACCACATGAACCCTAGCGTCCCTACTCTGGGGTGAACGTTTGCCAAAATGTGCAAATCTACACATCTAACACATTGTGAGCTTGTAGATTTGCTATTTTCCACAAAGACATTTGGTGAAGAGAAGGGGGCCTACTAGGATAGACCCTTAAAGGAGGAGTTCACCCAAAAAATGACTTATTTTCTATCAATTGCACATCCCATGAAGCCTTGAATTCATGGATTTATTTTTGTTTTTGTGGCATTCCTAAGCAAATAATTTGATGACCGGGTGTGTATCCGGCAGGAGACACAAATAATCTACTTTGTGTCTCCTACCGGATACATTAGCCGGTAGGAGACGGGAATCAAATTATTGGCTTAGGAATGCCACAAAAACAAAAATAAATCCATGGATTCAAGGCTTCATGGAGTGTGCAATTGATGGAAAATAAGTCATTTTTTGGGTGAACTCTTAAGGGACTCCAGTCAATGAAGTATTTACTGTAGGGTTTAAGTGCTAAAGCCCACCTCTCACACATACACACTAGGGCATTCACGAATAGTGATTTTTAGTATTTGAATTATTCGACCTAAAAGTATTCGAATATTCGATTATTCGCCGGTGAAATATCATATTTTTTTCATCCAATACAAACGAGCCTTTATGATTAAAATGCCGTATTGCAAGCCTTGAAAACAATCAGCGATTAAAGGGTTAACTAATGAAAGCCAGCTGTGCGTTCTGATTGGTCTAAACCCAAATCAGCTGGTCCAGGCATAGCAGATCTACAACTGCACATTGCCTCACGGATGGACGAGTTGTGAGCTTGTAGATCTGCTATTTTCGCTACAACGCTCTTCTACGACGAAGCCTAGCATAACATGCGTTGCTGCTGCTCTGCTCTGCGATACCACGGCTCTGGTTGAAAAGAAACGTAGCGAACTTATTAATTCAGTTCATTTAACTTGGAATAAGTCAAATGATTTTCCAAGCCTATCCCATCTACAATATGTTCAACAACAACCACATCAGTTCCATCCTTCGGTCCGGTCGTTACAAGGCATCTTTCTGGCATGCGCGCTGCTGTTTCAGCGCACCACTACTTACATTGAGCGACGGCACAACGTCACATACAGTATGAAATGATTTGACAACAATCAACCATGAATGGATTAGGAGAACTACCAACACCAGAGCTCACAGCTGCTTGTCTGCTGTTGAGAAGCCCCTGCTAAAAAATAAAAATCAACAAAATCTAAAAAAAATAAATAATAATAATAATAATAATAATTAAAATAATAATAATTAAAATAATAGCGATTATTCGACGTCGGTTTACAACGTCGAATAGTGGCTTTGATATTCGAATATTCGAATATTCGACTATTCGGTGAATGCCCTAATACACACCATGGGATAGTGTTTGTGTGTAGGGGGGTAGGTGTATATATTCTAGTAGTCCTAATCACCTGTTTCCTAGGCTGTGTGTTTTCCACTTCCTGTCGATTTCATTGGATATCATTGGTCATCTGACCAGTTTCATTGGATTTCATTGGATCAAATCGACAGGAAGTGGAAAACACACAGCCTAGGAAACAGGTGAATAGTGACAGCTTGGCGCAACATCTGACCATCCGTCAGACATTTGACATGATGAGATCGCCCGTCACGTTAGAACGGTCCTGGTATAGTCCCGCCTATGTGCGGAAGTGCTGTTCTCACTCCCAACTCGTAATAGGTGGACGAGTCCGCTAAAAGTACATACAACCAGACAGGGGGCACCTTCTGAGGCGGACTTGAGTCCCAAGAGGCATCCCCGAGCAAGCTGTTAGGCGAGCGAGTGGCCGCATTGAGCGGTGCAAAGTCCGCTTCAGCCAACTCTGCGCCGTTCAAGTTGCATACAGATCGGCACAGAATCGTACATATATCATCACCTCCTCATCGACATGAGCCCCACGACGGTGCGTTGTGAGGCATCCCGTCAAACAGATTAACAAATCTGTCCGAGCTCGTCACCTGTTTGATGTCAGGGGTGTGCGAATAAAATGCTCAGTGTCATTTATCCATTTGCAACTCCCAGAGTGTACAAATGAAACCGACCCCTATGTGTCCATTTATACACGCTCAGAGTCAAATGAACACATAGGATTATACTGTAGAGGTACAGTAGGTGCAGGTATGTGAAAGAGAGAGAGAGAGGGGGTTGAGAACATATTTCGGGACAACCATATCGCCAAAGAAAAACATTGGCATTGTACATTTCCGCAAACTATAGGCTACGTTGAATCTTGACGTTTCAAGGCAGGCATGTATGTCAGGAGCACGCTCGAGCCCCTGGCTGTGAGGCGCAGCGAGCGAGGCGCCAGCCAAGCGAGTGGCTGCGCCTACGAGCACTGTTGAAGTTGCATAGGACATTGGTTCTCAAAGTGGGGTCCGGGGACCCCCAGGGGTACTTGAGGGGGTTCCAGGGGGTCCCCAGCTAAATGATGGATAGGAACCAAATGGACCCTTATGGGTCTGTAACTCTGAGAGTGTACAAATGGAACCAAATGGACCCTAACGGGTCCATTTGGTTCCATTTGTACACTCTTAGAGTTAAATTAACATTGATTTTACAATATGAATTGGGGTCCCAGAGATAGAAATGCCATTAAATGGGGGTCTGTAGCCCTAATGCATGTTAAACTGGGGGTCCTTGAAATTAAAATGGTTGAGAATCACTGCTAGAGCCGTAAAAATCTTCTCTTATGGGGGGTCCCTGGCTTATCTTTTCAAATGGGGGTCCGCGGGCTAATAAGTGTCCATTTGGGGGTCCTTGACATGAAAAAGTTTGAGAACCACTGGCATAGGATGGGAATCTGTAACGGTTCTAATCCTCCGGTCCTCTCTCCATGGGGCTGAGACCACTGAGGAACTCTCCATGGTTCTGAAATGTGATAAAAGGAGGGAGAAACCTCAACCTCCGGTTCTCTGTCCATGGTGCTGATAAGGTAAGGCGAATGAGTGCTCAGAATACCAATGTTATGAATGAGCTACAATTGCAGAAAGAAGCCTGGCAGGAAAGACCAGGGAAGACTTATGTTGCCCTGTGAATACGTAATGTAGTTCTGGTTCAGAAATGTTGACATTCAACGTACAGTACATCGCTGGCATCAACATGCACTGTCAATGTTTTTGTTTGGGAAACAGGTTGTTAGGGAACTTGTAGCCTCTTATATAATGGAGCTGGACCGTGCTCTCTCACACACACACACACACACACACACACACACACACACACACACACACACACACACACACACACACACACACACACACACACACACACACACACACTGAGAAAGGCATGGCAAGGTATGGTAAGGTAAGAACTAAGCAGATGCTGAGGTCATACAGTAGTTCTCTTGCTGTCCTTCATGGACCACAGCTGATGCCTTCTCAGAAGGAGAGAGAGAGAGCGAGAAGAGAGACATCAGTGCTCATGTGATGCAGCGCACACTCAGATGTGAGAACTGTGCTTCAACAACGTGACTGAATCCAGAGCACGAGAGAGAAGGAATGAGAGAGAGAGAGAGAGAGACAGAGAGAGAGAGAGAGAGAGGACGATGTAAATTCATTTGGATTTCCCCATTAGGTTCAATGAAACCACCACAATACAAGTGCTACCCCTATTGGTCGAACGTGGACCTGCAGCCTCCTCCTGGCCTGACAAATTATTGAGGCTTAGGGATTTTTTTAGGGCAAAGTCAAGACTTCACTTTTCTTGAAGTTTGTTGATTCGGCATGTGTGTGTGTGGGGGGGGGGGGGGCTATGACGCACAGCGAAATTGCCCATTCACTCCTAGAAGACACAAAATGAGAGGCCGTCTCCCAAGTCCATACTGTGCCCTCGTTTGGCATGCAGATGCAGCTCAAAGTTGGAGCCTATATATACACTACCAGCCATAACGCGCAGAATCGCCCCAAAACTGCGCAGGATCTTCACAGTCTAGCCTACATCAGGGGTCTATAACGTTTTTTAAGGCCAAGGACCCCCTAGCTGAGAGAGAGATGAAGCAGGGACCCCCCACTACATATTGTATACAATTGTGTTGCAGATTCAACTTTTCATAGATAGCTTCATAGACTTGTTTGACTGACAGCACTATCATGTTATTCATGTTAATGTGTATTTAACCACTTAAACCGTCAATACTAAGTAGGCTAAACCTTTCACTCTGTACTTGGTCTGCTCTTTTTCCCCTCCCCACCAAACCTCTTTGCCTAAAATAGCCGATCTACAAGCTCACAACGCCTTGCAGACAGCATGAGGCGTTGTGAGCTTGTAGATCTGCTATTTTCGACTAATGCTATCACACAAAGACCCCCCCCCCCCCCCCCGTAGTAACTCGGAGGACCCCCTAAGGGTCCCAGACCCCCTGTTGAAGACCCCTGGTCTACATGCATTACACATCGCTCGCTGCACCCCGGTCCCACGTCCGCTGTTGCAGTTTGTGGATGATATGGTGATGCTGCTCGTTACAAGTGGGTGCGAGAGGGGGGTCCGCGGTCCAAGCACTGGGGGACCGGGGCACGGTTAACTGGATTAACTGGACACTTTGTAGTCTATATACGTTCGAGTGTGTATTTTTGGGGGTGGCACTGTCAGTCACATTCAGGGTCCAAAGCGTTGTTCAGGCCAAGGACCCCCTAGCTGAGAGAGATGAAGCAGGGGCCCACTTACATATTATTGTATACAATTGTGTTGCAGATTCAACTTTTCATAGCTAGTTGGATTCATGTGTATTTTCAGATAGTTCACCTTTTTAACCCTTAATATTTAGTCAACTTGACCGTTGGCTCTGTAGCCTATGGTCTTTTTCCCTCTACGGCAACTCTCTGAAAATAGCAAATCTACAAGCTCAACGCCTTGTGCTGCGAGGCGTTGCTATTTTCGGCTAATGTTCCCCATTGCACAAAAGATTTTGGCGGAAACCCTGTAGTAACTCCGAGGACTCCCTAGGGGTCCTAGACCCCCTGTTGAAGACCCCTGCATTAGGATATATACATATATTTATATATATATATATATATATATATATATACAGGGTTTGAGACTATAGACGCGCTCACTGCGCCACACAGCTGCCATGAAGTGTGGATGATTAGGTCCAATATGAAACACCTGGGATCACAGAGAGCCGAAACAGAAATAGTCGTTAGTATCTGCAACAGCAACACTCTGACTGACTGACTGACTGCCGCCAATCATTCCATTACATGGAGGTATTTCTGGAAGCTCCCGGCGTGTCTCTGCTCGCATACAGTGCGCACTTTTTGGATAAGGGATGGCTATGCGTAAAAAGCACAGCGCCCGCCGCTGATCAAAAGAAAGCGAGAGAGCGGATAGACCCCCCCCCGCCCGCCTCCTCTTCCTCCACATTTATCAAATAAAATTCGGATAACGGAAAATAAAATCAAAAATGGTAGACAATAATGAAGATACTTACAGCATCTCCGGGCCACATAACAGCAGCTCCAAAACAGATGACATTGCAACAGTCCCCCTCCGCTGTGAAACCATGCAGCCACTCGGTAATAGTAATAGCGAGCACACACACACACGCACTGTGTGTCAAATTATTCCCACGGTGTTACAAAAAAAGGAGGAAAAAAAACATGTATGAAATCCCCCTTTATAACTTCGGAACGGCGTGGCTGCGTGAAGAAAAAGAAGAAAGAATAATCACTGTGGTTGTAATCCAGTGTCCAGGTGCATTGTATTGTATTGTATCGTAACGCGGGGCTGGACCGTCGTCAAGCTCCCCGGTCCTCCGTTATTCCTGATGTCCCGGGCGAAGAGAGGACTGGAGGAGAGACAGGCTAGCAGCAGCAGCCATCGGGACGCACACACACACCTCACAGATACGCGCACGCACATACACACACACACACACGCACGCACGCACACATACACACTTCTATAGGCTCCGATTTTAGCCCGCACCGTGGGACCCTGTTCTGTTCTGAACGGTAGCCTACTCTTTTTCTGGCGCTGCCTGTGTGTGTGCGTGCGTGAGGGCGACGAGAGTGTGCGCGCGTGCGTGATATTTGCGCGTGTTCGTGTAGCCTATTATGTGTGCTGGCGCGCTTCTGCAGAGGCGGCTGGATAGACGGACTGCCGGTCTCTCTCTCTCTCTCTCTCTCTCTCTCTCTCTCTCTCTCTCTCTCTCTCAGTGTGTGTGTCTCTCCCCCCCTCTCTTTCTCCCCCTCTCTCAGTGTGTGTGTCTCTCTCTCCCCCCTCTCTCTCTTTCTCCCCCTATCTCTCTCTCCTCCCTGTCTCTCTCTTTCTCTCTCTCTGCGCTATTGCTCCTAGAAGAAGTAGCTCAGTCGGAGAGAGGAAGGAAAGAGTGTCGCTCCTCCGACTGCATCACAAACGACAATCTCTCCCGTCTTCATTTCTCTCAATTCATTCATTCTCTCTCATCAATCCCCCCCACCCCCCGCGTTCTCTTTAATTTCCCATAATTATGTCTGCGCTTTCTTAAAAAGGTGGGTTTTGCTTTTTCTTCGGACGTGAAGATGTGTGGCGAGAGGACAGAGGAGGATTTCTTTCCGCAAGGCAGCAGCAGTTCTCCTGCTGAGAAAGACTGAGGGACCAGAGCTGACAAGGGGATATTAGCAGTCATTCATACCGAGACCAAGAGAGTAGTTCACCGCAGGGGGAGCCGGGTTACAACAGATTAGAGCAGGGGTCTCCAACGTTTTTCAGCCAAAGGACCCCCCCTGAATAGCTGAGAGAGAGAGAGAGAGAGATGAAGCAGGGACCCCCACTACATATTGTATAAAATTGTGTTGCGGATTAAACTTTTTTCATAGATTTCATAGATAGCTGGATTCACGTTTACAAGGTAAAAAAGTGGGTGAAATTCGTACAAAAACGAATTTCACCCACTGTTTTACCTTGTAAACCTGTGATGTGACAATAAACCTGATTCTGAAAAAAAAATTCTGAATGTTAATGTGTATTTTCAGATAGTTAACATTTAAACCCTCAATAGTCAACTTGACCGTTGGCTCTGTACTTGGTCTGCTCTTTTTCCCTCTACGGCGACTCTCCGAAAATAGCCGATCTAAAAGCTCACAACGCCTCGCAGCGCCTATTTTCGGCTAATGTTCCCCATCGCAAAGATTTGGCAGACCCCCTGTAGTAACTCGAGGACCGCCATGTTGAAGACCCTTGGATTAGAGGCTATATGCTCTTGAAATTGAAAGGCCCTTGCACGCCTATTAACCACCCGCTCACACTCACACACACACAGGACCCTCCGGTCTCCAGGTGAATTCAATTGATTTGGGCAACCTCCTTGTGTACGCACTCACACAGCCTAAAACACACTATATGTATGTACGCAAATACATAGCCTAAAACACATTATGTGTGTACACAAACACACAGCCTAAAACACACTGTACGTGTGTACGCAAACACATGGCCTATAATGCGGACCGTCGGTCAATCATCAAGTGGTAATAGAAATGTCAGGCCAAATGCCAGACGCCACTTCCACTCAACTTCGCCGAAAGCGAAGGTCAGCAGAGAGTGGAAGTGAATGGTCTTCAGTCCTGATCTGTGCACAAGAGATGGGATGGGCAAGGAAAGAAGAGGGGCCGGACGGCAGACAGACAGGCAGACAGACAGACAGACAGCCCGGGCGGAAACAATGCCGTTCACAGTAGCTCAAGTCCAAAGTTCAACTCGAAAACTCCTAAATGTGAATGTTCTCTAAGTGGTCTGAAAAGGCAACATGATGTCAGACTCTTGGGTACATCCTTGTCTTCCAGTCAGTTGGTCTGTCTGTCTGTCTGTCTGTCTGTCTGTCTGTCTGTCTGTCTGTCTGTCTGTCTGTCTGTCTGTCTTAGCACTGAATAGCAGCTTTTTTTTCAAAGGGGGGCTCTCAATGACGTAGTAGGCTACACCTGTCATTTGTAATTCCACATGCAACCACCTAACCCCCCCCCCCCCCCCCCCCCCCCCCCCCCGTCTCCCGTCTCCCTCTCGCTCTTCTCTCTCTCTCTCTCTCTCTGCAGTGCACCCTATGCATTGCTCTGAAAAGGGAGAGGGCCAGTTACCAAGAGATGAGAGAGAAAAACAGTGGCATGCAGTAATAGGCAAGCTTACACCAATGGATAATAAACCCCAACTCACAGCTGACTGAGCAAAATACTAAAAGAGCTAGCTACATGAGAGAGTCTCTGTGTGTGTGTGTGTGTGTGTGTGTGTGTGTGTGTGTGTGTGTGTGTGTGTGTGTGTGTGTGTGTGTGTGTGTGTGTGTGTGTGTGTGTGTGTGTGTGTGTGTGTGTGAGAGAGAGAGAGAAGGAGAGAGAGAGTGTGAGAGAGAGAGACAGCAGAAGGGAGAGAGAGGCCACTTCGAAGACCTACTTTCTCCTTCACTGCGTGCTTGGGTCATGGGCCTAATGTGCATTGCAGCATCCCCACATCTCTATTGGCACATAGTATGCATGCATAAGAGTCCTGTTTAGGAAACCATCGCAGAAAGGCAATACACACCAACCACACTGGGCATTCAGAGGGTTCATATATAGCCTCCTTAAAATAGGGCAAAGAAATATACATAATTTCCTCCTTGATAAGGCAAATAGCCTAAAGGGAATACTGTACCATGTGACACAGGCACAAGACGATATGGATTTGCGTTTACTTTTGAGATTATGTCTATTTGGACAAAGGATTAGGCATGTTTCGCTGCCTTGAATCTACCAAGCCACATGATTTGATGTAACTATCCTTTGTTCTATTAAAGTAGGGCGAGCTCCAATATAGAGTAGTACATTGTAAAAGTACTACATTCTGAGCTCATATTTAGAATACATTATCATCATCTGTCTGGCTATCTATATACACACTTATCTATCTACCCCAGCACACACACACACACACACACACACACACACACACGCACACACACAGATAATGGTACTCACACTGTCTCCCTATACCCCACTTTCCAAAAGCCGTGTCCGTGCACGGCGTCCCCATGCACTGCCTGTCTGCCAAGGCCTGAGTCGGTTTTGTTTCGACACATCAATGCAAAATGTAAACAGAGACCGCAATGAATTTGGTTAATGATAGAGTACTCGTCTCCAATGATTCCTTATAACTTTAATCTGGCCACCGTCTCTTTGAACAAACAGGAAGGAACTGGGGAGAAACAGGGCCACTGCTGCTGTCCGTTCAACACCACACCACAGACCCTGAATGTCTGTGATAGGGTTGGGATCCGGAACCAGAGGAACCGGATCCGACATTGAGGAATCGGAATTGGTTCTATCACGTTTTAGAAACGTTTCCGGAACCGGTTTATCACACTGTTAGAGCCGGTATATAATTGCAATACCGGTGGTTCTCAAACCTTTAAATTTCAAGGCCCACCATTACTCTGAGAGTGTACAAACGGAACCAAATGGACCCGTAAGGGTCCATTTGGTTCCGTTTGTGCACTCTCAGAGTTACAGACCTGTAAGGTTTCATTTGGAACCCCTTATACTGTAGGAATCGTTAAAGGGAACCGTTAAGGAATCGTGTTTTTCTCTGCCTCACACGTGGACATTAATCACTGTCCAGTCAGTAACATTCAACTCTTAATGTACACGTGGAAAAGAGCACAGGAGGGGCGAAATCCCAGGGTGAGAGAGAGACTAAGACAATAGACTGACGAGGAGAGAGAGCACAAGGGAGATGCTATTCCCAGTGTGGTATTGTCTTTGATCGTTAAAAATAACAACAATTGAGGTTTGTGTAATGAGAGAGGGAGTGGGAGGAAATGAGAGTCAGGCAAGCTACTGTATAGTGTGTCTCACATTAAGGCACGCACACACACGCAGCTTTCCGAGAAAACGTTCACGTATCGCGAGAACTGTCCGACTGATCGACTTCAAACTCGGCACGCGCATCCCCGAAAAGAGTCTGAGGGAGTGTGGTGCCCGGCATCGAGTCCGTCGTATGGGCCGTTGTCCAGAACCGCCGATACAACCGATTATGCCCACATAATCATATACTGATGACATCAGGGATGAACCGTCCGTCTGACTGACTTCAAACTCAGCATGCTGTTGCTGAGGACCAGAGGGAGTGCGGTGCCCAGCAGGAAGTCTGTCGAATTGGCGGTTGTCCAGAATCGCTGATCTGACCGATATGCCCATATGTGGGATTAAAAAGTATATGCCCACATATACAGCATGAGCTGGCTTTGAATTCTAGAAAGTCCCAAGACTACACACACACACACACACACACACACACCCCCATCCCTTACCAGCGTGGCTTGGAAAGCCACTGTAATTAAATGTAATGTATGGAGATCAATGAGCCTCTTTCCCATTTCCTGGGTGTTTCATTAGATGCTTCCTGTGATTCTCTGGATACAATAATCTGATAGAAAGCAATGTCTTGTATTGCTCAGGCCCTCTCTCTACATGTACGTCTATCTCTTCTCATCTGCATGCCTATATCAACCTCCCTCTCTTTTTGTCAATCTCATTCTGTTACAACTTCACCCGCCTCGCTGTCCTTGTCTCTCCATCCACCAGTTTCTTTCTGTACCTCTCAGTCTGTCACATTGCCTCTATCGCAGGGGTCTTCAATGTTTGCAGGCCAAGGACCCCCTAGCTGAGAGAGAGAGATGAAGCAGGGACTCCCTACTCTACATTGTATAAAATTGTGTTTTAGAGTCAACTTTTTTTGTTTACGTTTACTGTTCTTTTTTCCCTCTACACCAAACAACTCTTTGCCAAAAATAGCCGATCTACAAGCTCACAACGCCTCGCGCTGCGAGGCGTTGTGAGCTTGTAGATCTGCTATTTTTGGCTAAAGTTCTCCTCAGAAAAGGGATGTTAGGGTTCAAACGGTTATGGTGAAAAAAAAAATCATATCACACAAAGATTTGGCGGACCCCCTGTAGTAACTCTGGGGACCCCCTAGGGGTCCCGGACCCCCTGTTGAAGACCCCTACTCTATCACCTTCTCCCTATTATCCTTACACAGGGTTACCGGCCCGCAAACTTTGGAAGTCAGTCATAGCCACTTGGAATGGGATCTAAGATATCAAACTCATACATCTTGATCACATGACCCCAGAAATAATGTGTATGTTTAAATAAAAAGCATCACGTGGATGCACCTGGGACGTATCATCAGTGTTGTAGCCTGGGGTCATCGAGTGTTTCGGGTCACATACTGTACACCCTCGTCCAGGTGACCCAGCCAGAGTTGATCAAGCCCCGACTTACGTCCCAGTAGCTACCCACGGTCAGTCCTCTTAGGGAAAGACAGGGCCTATCAGTCCGTTTCTTCGGAACTACTCTGCCGGGACTGGGGGAGGCTCTGGCACGTGGAGGGACTAGGCTCTGTGGATGGCCTCCTGTGCGGGCCCCTCCTTCGTCTCACCAGGTCCAGGACCTGAGCGTTGCCCCAGACACCCCCGCTCCAAACATTTAACTCTGGCGTGATGTCTTGGGCCGTGGTGGTACTACAGGCTCCACTTGCGGCTTGCCTGAAAGGCCCTCCCTAGAGGCCTCACCGTGGGTTTGTTGGGCGTCTTCCTCACGGAAGACACAGGCTGGGGCGCCAACCCATACTGCTCCCGGGTACCGTCTACATTCCGGCTGTCAACCGTCTCTCCGGTGGTCACCAGACTGTTCCTGGTTGTCACGTAGTCTATTCCTATGAGCCACTATAAATAGAATAACTATAAATAAAAAACATCACGTGGATGCACCTGGGACGTATCATGAGTGTTGTAGCCTTTGATGTTTGTGTGAGCTTTCAGCAAAATCTGTAGGAGTAATAGCAAAATATGTGTTTTGAAGAAAAAGCAAAATGGCAGAAAATGTAATCTGTAATCTAAAGTGGCTGGGGGAGTAAGGATCCAAGGAATCCAGGGCGATTTGAAAATGGGTGGAATTTTCTTGGCCTAATGGCACTGTGCGAGCAAAGTTTCACGGCAATTGGATGCTGCGTTTATGATTTGTGGCATTTTGTTCAAAATGGGCCAGTCCTGCAAACTTTGGAAGCCAATCTGAGCCAATCAGCATGGCATATGAAACATGGGACAGAATGACAGATACGTCTTGATCACATGACTATAGAGATTTGCGATTTGGACAAAATCTGTAGGAGTAATATCACAAAATGTGTTTAGCAAACATTGACCTCCTGGTGGCGCTTTAACAGTTCGATGTGAAATATTTGGGGCAGAGATTTTTCCTTGGCTTCCAACTGACTTAATTAATTAACTTTCTTAATTAATTTTAAATTAACTTTTTAATTAATTAACTTTCTTAAAGGTAGGGTAAGTGATTTTCTTTGGTTAAAATAAGTGTTAAATAGCTCTATATTCTGATAGTACTCATTGTTATAGAGTGTTTGTTCAGTAAAATGAGTCTCCTTGTCTCTCCAGCTCTTTATAAAACAGAAAATGCATTTTCGTTTCAGTTTCATTTCCAATTTTATCCAATCAGGATAGAGAACTCAATCAGGATATAGATTAAACAAGTGAAACTGGAAGTGATGACACTAAGAAATGAGCAGGCAAAATTGGAACTGGAACACTATACAAATGAAGCTTAAAAATGGGTACTTTCTCCTGATTGGCTGAGATTTTGACACCTACCGGAAAATGAATTTTCTGTTTATTTAAGAGCAGGAGAGACGGGGAGACTCCTGTTACTGAACAAACACTCTATAGCAATGATAACAATCAGAATATAGTGCTTTAACCTTTTAACAAAATACTTTTTGTTTTAACCCAAAAATATCACTTACCCTACCTTTAATATGTTAGTTCACTTTATATTTTCAAACCATGTGAGAAGTCATATTCTATCACTGGTAAACATATGGTAACATTTTATTGTGCCAAATTGGAATCAATCACGTACATAACGGGCCACTCCTGCAAACTTTGGAAGCCAGTCTTAGCCAATCACGGCGGAATATGAAGAATCAGTCAGATACGTGTCAAATTGAGATAATGTGTTCAAATGTGTTTTTTTTTTTGGCCTGGCGGAGACAAAAAGGACACAAGTCATGGTCAAGTCATGCATGTAGACTAGAGTACGAAGACACACAGCCTCTCCTTACACATGCGCGCGCGCGCACACACACACACACACACACACACACACACACACACACACACACACACACACACACACACACACACACACACACACACACACACACACACACACACACACACACACACACACACACACACACACACACACACACACACACACACACACACACACACACACACATCACTGCACATCCTTAGGGGCACATTACATTTGCCCTGAGGGTCAAGGGTTGAGAGCAAGTGAAGAGTAAAGAGAAAGAAACTAGAAATGACAGTCATATTATACCAGCTAAACCCCTTGAAAAGTATTGCTAAACACCAACAATATATATATTAAACTCAAGAGTTAAATTAAGGTGCCTTTCACATGTAAAGCTAACAAGTGGATTTATTCATGCACTTTTGGGCACAAACAATCCAACATCTAACTGTAGGCTAAACATAACTAGGCTTCTAATAAAAACTTCAGTTTTAAATAAGATATTAAACGCCTTTGAACACTGTTTCAGAGTCATAGCGGATTTCATTCTTAATAATCTATACATTTTTATGTAATATAATCCTGGCCTGAGCACCCATTGCGGCTGCAGAGTGTGTAATGATCTAATAATGTAACTAGGCTATTGTATCAAACAGAGCACTGACAACGCAGTCAGATGGGGGATTTGTGGGGCCGGCACCAAAAGAACCCGATGGCTCATAGATGTAATGGAAAAGTGGTCATAGCAATCACTTGTAAAAATGCATTCCATCAAACTTTCAGATGCTGTTTTCCTGGAGGAAGGAGGCTTAGGATGTTTAATGTGATCGCCCCCTCTTGAAATAAATACTCCTTGGTTTCTGTCGTGTGTAAACAATAATAGCGTTTTATAAATAAAGTAGTTGTCCTCCAAACCTCACCTCCATCCGCTGTCAATAGAACGGAGGGAGTTGTGATGCCATAGCCTGAGAGGGCCTTCGGGTGAACGTGTCGCGCTGACCGATTCAGTCACTCAGTGCAGTGATGATACAACACCGCCGTTCAGAGTATGGGAAAGTATTGCGGACTCCCCATTGGCTTAAAGGACAGCCAATGAGGAAAAAGTAACAAACAAGCGACGTCTAAGCGCAAGGACTGAATATAGATCAGCTTGCGCTGCACTGCAAGCTGGTAAAATGAAGTCACACAGTTTACATACATAGAGTAAGAGAGAGTGAGGAACAAGTAAGTGTGATGGATGGTGGCCATAGAGAGACTGGGCTTAAGTGAGATAGAAAGAGAGAGATAGAGGGAGGGACAGAGGGACATGGTGGTTAGAAAGAGAAGGGCTTTGGGAGGGAGAGAAAAATGAGCAACCAAGAGAATGGAGAGGGAGAGAAGGAGAGAGAGAGAGAGAGAGAGAGAGAGAGAGAGAGAGAGAGAGAGAGAGAATGAAAGAGAAACGTAGAGCAAGGGTGTGTCAGAAAATGGACAGTGTGGCTTACAATGCAGATAACAGAACACAACATCCTCTGCTCTGCCCCCCAGATGGCATAACAGTCTAACGGCTAACACAATATTTCATCGGACGACTGTGTCGACGGAAAATCACAGATTTTCATTTTTGTTGAGCGGCATTATTTGTCGTGCAAGCTTTGTCACACACCTAGACAACAGCCTAAAGGAAACCTTTGTCGAGTCAAAGCGTATAGAATAGTTGTTTGCACCTGCTATAATGCTGCGTTCGCACTGCCGACAAAAGCTACTAAATGGCCAGGCATGATGACCAGCTACATTGCTGCCGAGTCGACGTTAAAGAGTTGAAGCACAGGGACCTGGTTAAATGCCAAGAATTAGTTTTTCTTCCTTTTACAGAATGGAGCAGGAAGGAAGCAGGGAGAGAGAAGGGGAGTGGAAATGTTAACACAATAAAAAATATTATTGATTGACGCTTCACTGCGTCTTTAGAGTGCTGAAAAAAAAGTTGAAGCCAGCTCAACTTGTTTTTTTGTAGAGCGTCACACCCGTCACGCACGCAGCAAGTGTCGGGCCTCAGTGTGTCGCTTCATGTCGCTGGCTTCCACTGAAAATGACTTGTAGCCTGATGCTTTGTCACTGTGAATGGAGCTAGTGAACGCAGCATAAATCATTTTGCGATCCATTATTTTAAAGAGTAATATAACACACTAACCAGATTTGGAAATACATCAAAGTGAGGGATTAGGGGGCATCAGAGGGTGTATGGAGTGCATGACACCATAGTGCTTTAGTGACACGAAGTCATTGGGTGGACTTGCTCCAGGATGGCCATAGGGTACACATACCGGCGACGTGGCGTTGCGCTCAATTTAACCACTTTAAATGCTATTATACTTTGATGCCCGGGTCTCCCAGAGGTCTATCCCTTTCCCCTCTAAACCAAACCTCATTGCAAAAAATTGCCAGATCTGCTATTTTTGCCAAATGTTCGCCTATTATGACATGCCCAGAATAGGGACACAAGGGTTCATGGGGTTAGCTGAATTGATTCTAAACACAATAGAAGACATTTCTAATCCAACCAATACGGGCACACTGGTGGATGACCGGATAGTGTGTTGACCGACGACTACAGAATTGTAATGCCCCCCGTAGTTCCATTACGGCCAGAGACCTGTGTTGCATGTCATTCCCCCTCTCTCTGACCTCAGTTTTCAATGTTTCTATACTCCTATCTAAATAAAGAAAACAAATGCAGAAAGATTATCTTTGAAATCCAAAACAGCGAAAAGACACATTTAAAAGGTTGAAGTGATATTCTTTGGTTAAAACAAAAAGTTTTTGTGAAAAGGTTAAAGCTATATATCATGATAGTAATCATTTGCTATAGCGTATTTTGTTCAGTAACCGGGGTCTCCCCATCTCTCTCGCTCTTTAATAAACAGAAAACTGAAAACAGTACCTAGTACCCATTTATCAGCTTCCATTCCCAATTGTGTCTACTCTGCTCATTTCTTTGTGTCATCACTTGCTTATTCTGTATCCTGTATGAGTTCTCTCTCCTGATTGGATAACGTTGGTATCCTGACTGGCAAATGCCTTTTCTGCAGGGAGACAGGATTACTGAACACACACACATACTGTAGCAATGATTATTATCAGTAGAGCTATGTAACCCTTATTTTAACAAAAGTAAATCACTTACTGCACCTTTAATGACCACTCAAAAGAAAACATACCCATGCTTATACCATTATACGCTATCTCTTTAAAAAAAAAAAAAGGTCTGAAAAAAGGGTTGTACAATGCAGCTTTGACTCCAAATGCAGGTGAGATGGACCTTCAAAGACAGATTCTGTCTGTCAAAAAATTGGTTAAAGGTTAAAGGCTACATCAATAAGCAGTAGATAGTATTACCACCCGAGCATTAATCATCATTGCTTGATGTTATGTAGCCTATCCTAATCCAACAGAGGGCTGGCGTATTGTTGTTGCCGTACAAATGCTAAGCAATAATGTGTTCTTCACGTAGTCATGCCTTTTGACCAACGCTTTGATTTAAAAAATAGATTAACATTACTGTCTACGAGAAATGGTAGACCCCGCTGATTTCCTGACAGCGTGGGAAGGGAGTTGGCAGCGAACATGGATAAACTCCAATGTGTCCTCAGTGGTGAATTGTACAAAACCATTAGCAGAAACCACTTGTTATACGATGTTTGTCCATGGTGAGTTCCTTCTGCAATAGGGTCACTCAAGGCAACGGTTAAGCATGCAGTGGCACTTCAGCTTGGATGTAAGCCCTGCTGCCGTGGGCTGACAAATACTATCAGCCCCAGGGCTGATACAGCTATTCAACCTTTCTGTCCTTTTATTACACCAATCACCCAGGACAAATAAAGTCTGGATATAATGGGTATGTTATAAGATGGAACATAGGCTAGATAAATGCATTAGTGAGGTAATAAAATACTGACATGGATTGCAAAATGTTATTGCATGGGACTCCAGAGCTTGGCTCTTGTTGGTCGTTTTTCCTCACTAGGGGGTAGAAATGTTATTAGACTATGTCTTTGTGACCTTTATATCTCTCATAGTCACAAGCTGACACAGCATCGTGGATGTATTAGCATTTTAGTAAACATGCTTACATACATGTGCACACGCACACACACACACACACACACACACACACACACACACACACACACACACACACACACACACACACACACACACACACACACACACACACACACACCTTTATATCTCTCATAGTCACAAGCTGACACAGCATCCTGGATGTATTAGCATTTTGAGCGAACATATACACACACACACACACACACACACACACACACACACACACACACACACACACACACACACACACACACACACACACACACACACACACACACACACACACACACACAGATACTGATAGTCTTTTAATGTAGGGAGAGAGAAAATACCAAAAATGCTCTAGCTATTAATATTATATTATAGTGCAACAGCAGCAGCACCATCTAGTGTGACTTTTATCTTTATTTAAATGAATGTGTATGGCTGAGGTTGAGGCTTATTAAACACTGCCATCTAATGGTCATTCTCTGGCATTGCATGTCACTACTGACTCCGCATTGAAAGGCTGGTCTCCTGGCTATTTTTTGTTAAATGGATGAAAAACGCATTTACCTGAAGAAAGGTCCGTCGTCCACAACATTCAGCATTTCACTTCAGTCAACCAGAGTTCCATAGACAGTGTGAGCAAACTTCTAGTAGCCTATTGGCCACGTTAATACTGAAATGCTGTAAAGTCCACTCCCAAACACAACGTTACGTCACCTAGTTACTAGACACTTCCTGAATGGAACTGTCACAGGTGTTCCCAACAACGTTGGCACTTGACAACAAAAGTTACATTGTTGAGACAATAAAACTGTAAAAGATGAATTTGGGTTATCATCACCCTTACATATCTAAACTAATGCTAACTTTGCAACAAGATCTTTGCAGATTTAGCCTGCTACTTTACTGTCGAGGCATTGGTGGAGTCAAAGGCCATGAAAGAAGGAACGGTCAGATACGTCACGTTCTAAGCTTTCTAAACCGCACTGGTGGCAGAGGGAGGCAAACTCAAACTGCACCTGAAAGTCTGGTGGAATGCGATGACTTCAAGGTCAGGAGCCGTGATGCCACAAATATTATTATTTATTTATATGCTTGTGGCCCTTAAGTGTGTAAATAAATAATAATATTTGTCAAATAAATGGTTAATGAAAAATAAACGTGTGATAATGTCTTCTCTTATTTTCCTGAATCATTTATTTGACAAAGTAGGCTAGTACTATATCAGCAAACTGCTCTGTGGAAGAAGTAGACTGAACTGTACTAAAATGTATGTAAAAATCAAGTAAAAAGTTGCACTCAAAAAATATATACAAAAACAAATGTAGCATACAGTAACAAACGCCAAAAGTACTCATTATGCAGAATGGCCCTAATCAAATTATATTGGACTTCAGGCCTATGAGTAATGCCTATGTGTAGGCTACATCAATTTAATGATGCAGCTGGTGATGTGGGAATGATTTGAATCACAAGTTGCTGCTAGCTTAACCTATAATACATCATAATTTATTAATTAAAGTGTTCTGTATTAATAATCACAATTTGAAAACGAGTTGCCTATAAAGCTATATCATGTAATTGTAGAATATAAAAAGTCCAATATTTGCCTCTGAGATGTTGTGGAGTATTATAAAGTATAAGATAATGATAAACCGTCTTTTCCCTATAGTGTAGACTCTGAAATTGCTAAATGATAACCAAGAAGATTAGATAAACAACTGGACAACAACAATTGTTAAACAACTTATCATATATTTTCTTAATTAGCTTATACATCTGACATTAGAATCATTATCCCTGAATGTGAAACTAAACCCTACCTGAACACCTTAAAACACAAATATTTCCACACTTCTCTTGGAATAAAACTAATATCAGAATGAGAACAGAATGAGAACAACTTTATTTGTTTCATTTAATCACTTCATTCACACATAAATTTGACATAATGACATGTAGGTACATACCCAGAATCTGAATTGGTATGTTTGCACATTCATTATGAGGAAAATTGTCTGGGTGAAGTTGGTGCATTACAGTATCAATATAATAATATATATATATATATATATATCAATACAAATAAAGAGATAAACAATATACAATTTACAATATTTATGCTATGGATATCGGTAAACGAATATTAATGATTAGGCTACACATGTTTCCAAATCAGCACACACAAATTACTTAAGTACAACAATAACGGACATACTGTACCTATTACTACCTAAGTATGCATTGGCACATGTCATGAAAAATAACATTTTGTCAATATCTACATACTGTGTATGTACATCTGGAGAGAGACACATAATACTTGTCAGTATTCCATACACATGTACAGTGCAGTATACATATAGAGTAAGTGTGCAAATCACACATTATAGAGATCTGATCCCTGTATAACTGTCGGTTTTAATCATTGCCCCGTGTTCATTCACCCATAAACAAAGAATTCCACTGCAGTAGGCCTATTACAATCACCATCAAAATGCCAGTAGGCTACACCCAGTTCATTACATACCGAGCTTCTTAGCTTGACTGAACAGTAAGGCTATCACAAATATCTTCCCATTCCATTCCAACTAGATGATTCAACGCCACTCCAACATCCAAATGTAACTTCTTAGAAATGTTCTTAGAAGGGGCATCAGCAGCAGTACTGTTAATCACTCCAGCAACGTAACTCACCAACTTCTTTTTATCAACACAAATCACATCTGTCATCCCTTTCTGTGAGCTCCCAGACCTGTTCAAATCTCCTTTGTTTTTAATTAGTAGACATTGTCCCCTGGTGACCCTCATTGCTTCAGCATATGAGATCTTATTCTCTGTTCTTAACCTCTGTATCTCAGTTTGACGTTTCATTACTTTGCATCCCCCGTAAGCTACAGTGTGTCCTTCCCCGCAGCTACAGCACCTTGGCTGTACTTCTGGATCACAGCTCCCATAACTGTGATCCTCCCCACATCTAGCACACCTTTTTGGTTGCTTGCAGTTGGCAGCAATGTGTCCAAATCTCTGGCAGTTGTAGCACCTCACAGGCTTAGGTATATAAAGCCCCACATGATAGCTCATATAACCCAAACGAATTCTGTCTGGGAGGCTCTCTCCTTCAAATTCCAACAAAAAAGGCTTCACCCCCGCCTTGGACATTGTCAGTGTCCGAACGTTCAAAATAGTTCCCCCTCTGAGATTCTTCTCCAGCTCTGTTGCATCAATACTCTGTGGAACTCCTGCAATCACCCCCTTAACTGTTCTTTTCCGGGGTTGTTTCTCCTGTATGGAGATGTTCATCAGGTTAGACTGCTCTAGGTGCAGCTTGCTGAGATGCTGGAACATTTCATCTTCCTCTTTAACAGCCATCTTCTTCCTCTTCTTACATGCAATCTCCTGATGCTCTTCAGACTCACTATCCACAAATGGTTCCTTTTAAGAATAATGATCACAAGCTTATTTAGTTAGATTTGATCAAAAAGGTAGACTAAACATAATCCGAACCATAATTGTGTATGTTTCAATGCAAGAGTAATGCTGTTTCATGGCCAACATGAATACCCTAATAACCATTAACCACAGGTCTGTACAAACGTCCCTCTCACCTCTTTGATCACCTCCATTCTATCGGAGTTCCCCTCCCACTGTGAGAGTCTGGTGTCATCATTGACCTGGGCCAGGGTGTGTTTCTGCAGGGCTGGGACGGTGTAGTGTTGCCTGACATGATTCTCACAGTAGGCGGCGCTGCATGTCAGACAGGTCTTGGCGGCTCGGAGCTTGAAGCTGGGGCAAATATCACACGCTACATCTCCAGGTCCGGCCTGTGCCAGAGTGGGGCAGGCTGGACTAAAGCCTGTCTGCTGGAGAGCCTTCAGCATCCAGGTCAAGGCTACATTATCATAGAGCACAGGGCGGGTCGGGTAACTCTTCTCACACTGGGGACACACATAGTCTCCAGTGGGGCTCGGCTGGGACCAGCGTGTATTGATACAACTAGAAGCTCGCCCCCGCTACGCGGGGGCTCGCGTCTAGCCCGCGGCCACGCCCACGTAGCGCCCGCGGCCACTTGGCAACTCATATAAGTGGCGTAGCGTCATGAGGGTCAGTGGGGCCGTGGCTCGGTCAGTGAAGACCCTGTAGTGCGGATGATATGTGGCATAGAGGGGCAGATTGTAAATCCCCAGAGGAAACATCCGTGGGCTACCATTGGTTCAGCGATGTGTGCGGTCGCCCTGCGGCCCCTCCTCCTCCACCAATGTGCAGTATTGAGAGCCCTGACGTCACAACAATTGGAGCGATGGGCACTGCACTGTGGTTGGTTAGGGTACACCTAGGGCCCAGGTAGAACCCAGTTAAAGCCTGCATGGGCAAACCCAGGTAGGACCCGCCTTGGTCCCACATAAACATGGGTAGTTGGGGCCCACCTAAGGGCCAGGTAGAAGCTACTTATAGCCTGCATGGGCATCGCAGTTGGGACTGAAGTGGATGCCGCTGACATTGCTGACATGGGGTCCATATGGTTTAGCCCACCTTGAAACCATATAGGAACTACGCTGGCATGCTGGCTGTAATGCAAACGCTGCATCATACCTGCAGTGTGTAGTTTGATGTTGTGTGTGTAGCAGATATACCTGCAGTGTGTAGATCAATGTCCATATGAAAGTCAATGCCCAGCAGTGTTTTTTTTCCCCAGCAGAGTTTCTAGTGTCTCTGTCTCTCTCTGGAAGAGGTTGCACATGAACTCTGCAGCCGCACTGAGGCGCTCCAACACAAACACTCTGACATTAAGCTGCTTCACACAACAAACATCAGCACGACGCTGCTGTTTGTCCAAAAGACACAATATCTCCTCTCCCACCGACGTCATGTGTTCATGTATCGACAGCCGTAGGCTACAGACTCCTTTTGACACATTTTACCTCGTTTATCCAGCTCTCACTGACTCATCGGGCTGTTATTTTGCTGCGATCAAGTCAACGATGTGAGAGATTAGCTATCACAGACGGACGGACAGGGGGTGAAACATAGTCTTGCGCCATGCCTTTCGGCCTGGCGGAGACAATAAAAAAAGGAAAGTAAAGGAAATGAGCATTTCTGCAACAAAAGTAGTCAACAAACTATACTATGAAAACATGGGCCACATTGTCAAAGAATGTAAGAAAGAGGCAATCATGTAGAAAATAGCCGATCTACAAGCTTACAAAGCCTCTCAACGTGAGGCGTTTTGAGCTTGTAGATCGGCTATTTTCACAATATGTACTTGTGGAACGGAGTCAAACAGAATGGGGGGGTCCCCAGATCAAGTACGTTTATTGGGGGGGGGCGGCCTGAAAGGGTTGATAAGCACTGCTGTAATCGGAGCGAAATTATCTGAAATTACTACATGACCATAATGCAGCCTAACATGCGTTGCACGGGGCGGTCCTGCCATTACGTTAGTTACTGTAGTTGCTGTGGAGCTACATAGTTCTCCAGAAGACACACACAAACATACACCATCTACAATGGACTAACTGAGCAGCAATATTGACATTCACCACACGAACGTGCATTGTTGACAAAGTGATTGCACAGCCGCTGCAGGCATGACAACCACGTTAGCGTTAGCGACATGGCAGCTATCACAGCGCCCTGTCCGTCGTGCTGCAACTGCCTGTGATGGCTACAGCAGTAACAGCAAGCTGTTTGCGATGCCATTGTCTGGAGACTGCTCTTAGCGTGACACGACCAATGAGAGTGAGCGCTGTAGTTGTTGCTAAGATACGGTGGCGTCTCTGCCCCATAGCTTGTAGATCTCTCACGCATGATTGGCGTAGGCTGCGTTGCCAGGTCTGACTGTTTGTATAAGCGATGTTGGGCTTATTTGGGTGCACTTTTGGGCTCGTTTCCATAGACCACGGCAGCGCTTATTTCTTTCCCGTGACCGATGTGGCAAAAAAAGTGCAAAACGAACCATCCGGAAGTAAATTGCGAGATGAAATATATAGCACTTTTTGATTATTAGAGAAGGAGACACATGTGAAGGTTGAAAATGAAAGGTAGGAGATTATATAGTTTTTCATGAGGGATTTTTGTAGCAAGTTGTGGGAGAATTGGGCCACTCCTGTGGGCGGGGGGCTGATTAGAACCATTGGGGTTTGAAAGGAGACGCTCTCTGTTTGAGTGGAAAGATGCTTGCAGTAACTGTGTCCACAAGGACTGGAGACAGGGTCCCTCAGGGTGGAAGAACACACACAGCATCTGACATGGACTGTGGTCAGCAGAGTGGAGCTGAACTCACTGAGGGCGGAGTGAAGAGAGAAAGACAGGGTGAGAGAAAACAAGAGATGGACGGGAAGAGGGAAGCAATTTTATATGAGAGGGTGTGCTTTACCGTCATTATTGACACGACAATGATCCGGCCAGGAACGAGGCACTAGGCCCCACAATATGTATTCATATTGTGGAGCAATTTGCTCTCATAATAAAAGCCTTTTTGGTAGTACCAATACTACTCATAGAAACACACCATTCCTCTCGTTGCAACTTTTATCTTTATTATTATTACTACTACTATTATTTATAATTAATTCATAATCTTTTTCTTTGTTTCTTTCAAGGGCATATTTTCCATGTCTGTGAAGTTCACATGCATTTTTTTAATTGGTTGCGCCAGCAATGTGTCACCGAATAACACTAATCACACTTGTAGCTTCAACTACACAGTACAATACACTGAAGTGGCTAAACATTTGGCTGTATTCAAGGCTAAACATTTGGCTGTATTTGTACTTAGTGGTGGATTAATATCTATTGTGATTAGGCCTTTTTCATTTGAGCATGGCTAGGTGTGCTGGTCATGGTCATTTGAGCATGGCTGAACAAGCTTCCTCACCTCAACTCAGGAGTCCAAGTCTGTCTTTTGAAGTCGATAGGTGGATTCAATGACGTGTCACTTGTCATGGACATATAGCTGATAGAGGGACAATCTGATCTCTCCTTCTTGATCCTGAAACCATACAGGTGCATGTCTCAAAACAGCTCAAGACAAGACAAGACAAGTCAGTTGAATCTTTATTAACATTGCTTTTAACACTTTTCCCCCACTTTTTTTGCATTTTGATGAGCTAGACTTTACTAACCAGGTCTCTCTTGAGATCAGGTCTCAATGAGATTAACTGTAGGTAAAAATACAAATTAATGAAAAAGCTGTTTCTCTTCTTCCCATAGGGAGCCACAAATGCAAAAGGTTGAACCATACAGTATGTCATAGAAATGCTATTTCCCTCTCGGCTTCCTCACATCCTGCCGGCTGCAACCCATAACTGACCGCCACCCAGCCTGGCAAAGAACTGCACTCCGAGGTGAGCCCTATACTGTAGTTCTTTATATGTTCTTCTTTATATGTCATAGATATACATAGCAGGCTGGCCACATGAAGTCAGATATCCACATTAGAGCCATGGCGTATTCATGTGGATCCCATAGATCCATTCAATTGGTCTGTTTCAACCGTTCATTTTGCATTTTTATCTGTTTGTCTTTCTCTGTTTAGAATGTACAATGCATATTTTTTGATATTCTCACCATGATGAGTCTGGATAATGGACTTCTGTTTTAAAGTTAAAAGGGAGACCCATGGACCGGTCACTTTTCATAGACAGACAGCTGGGTGCAGGTGACACTCTCTCCTGTTTTACACACTGATCCTGAACCACACTGAAACAAAGCACACAACAAATACATCATAAAATAATAACAATAATAATACAATATATATATATATATATATAATATATTATTATTATGTGATTAACATTTTGAGTATAATGTAGGCCTATTGTGTAGCTGTCTATTTTCTACTTATGAGATTGTTTTTATTTTCTCACCATGATGAGTCGACTTCTCTTTTAAAGCTACCAGGGTGATCCATGGACCAATCACTTTTCATAGACACATAGCTGACAGCAGGGGACGCCCCTCTATCCTGCTTCATCCTGTGACACACAGAAAACTCAAATGCAACCACGTGACCCACATTGCTCTAATACACAGGCAGGCTGGGTGATAGAAACACTTCAACAGAGACATACAGTAGGAATAGTTACAACTTATTTAAAGTATATAAAGTTAAAAGTAAAACAGAATTCAAGCACACTATTCCCGGCCAAGTCGCACATTTTGATGTCTATATTGCTGGGTTAGTGTAAACCGTGCAGCAGGAGTGGTCGGACGAAGTTTTGCAAGGAGAAATAAATATTATTATTATTAAGTATGGCGGATTACAATACGTGTTTTGCCATTACATGGCAGGCACACTTAATAATAATAAAAATAATAAATGAAACATTTTGTGGTCTAACCTGCTGTCTGGGATCCCATGTGGAGCCGTAGACAAGCCACTCTCCACAGCCACATCACTGTTGGCAGATGTCTCCACTCTCTCCCCCTGAGTCTCCTGCATGATGATTGTGGCCAACCTGCCACTCTCGACATCAGAGTTTCCATGATCCATGTCTATCAGTGGTGGTGCATAGGATATTCAGCTCACACACGCATAACTTACGTCCTGATCTTAACTATCGTTTTAGCAAAAGAAGGAAGTGGTGCCCTGAGAGCCAGCCCACTTTTGGATGAACCATGTGACACAAGTCAAGTCAGGTCATGAGAGATTGCACCATGTTTTTTTCTCCAGCAAGTTGAACTTGCTTCTATCACTTTCCTATTCACACAAACGATAATCTCTCAAAAAGCAAATTCCCACAAGTATGGACTGTCTCACACAGTATGAATTAGGCATAAGAAAAATATATATATATTATAATAATAATAATAGTTGACAGGGAATTAACAATTAACAACCTCCAATATAATACGTAATTGGCCATCACACAGTAATCAGCAACAATATAATATAGATAGTCCAAGTACTAATTCATTGTGTGGGGAAATATTATGTTCATATGGATATATACTTATTTTAAAGTAGGGAATACTTAAAAAAAAAAAAAATAGAAATGGTCCAAAAGGCAAAAAGTTTCAAAGCGCTCATCAACTATGTCATGATGAAATTCTTTAAAAAAAAAAAATGGAAGCTCTTAAAATGCAACAAAACATGTATTAACGCTATTAAGCAGTGCACAGTTCATGCAGCACCTTAAAAGAAGAAAAACACAAAACCGGTTTTGTGTTGCTTGCTTGCATGATGAACTGTGCACTGCTTAATAGCTTTAATGTTGTGTTTGGCAGGCCTTCAACCACTGTCTTTTGTGGTTGACGGTGAAATACTTAATAGGTGCATGTTAAAACAGAACTGGGTTTCTGCCCACGTATAGCAGCATGTGTAATTATAGCTTTCGTCAGGGCATAGCCAGTCACCATACAGTTTCCCCTTTTCAAGATCAAAGATTTATTTGTTCCATGCTCACACAAGTAGGCTATGTGCTATGTGCTATTTTTGCTGAAAGTTCCCCCCAGAATAGGGATGCTAGGGTTCATATCTTCTAACTATCTTCTATCACTTTGTCGTATTCATGCACACGCGCGTACACACACACACACACACACACACACACACACACACACACACACACACACACACACACACACACACACACACACACACACACACACACACACACACACACACACACACACACACACACACACACACACACACACACACACACACACACACACACACACAATGAAGCAACTCTCAGAAAGTAAGACAGCAGGCACCAAATGTCAGGACTAGAAAAAAAAGTTTTATGGTGTAGTTGACAGGGAGCATCCTCCAGGACAATAGTTGACCATCACACAATAATCAGCAACAATACAATGTAGAAAGTCCTATTGTGTGGTTGAGCCATTGAACCTCCCGTGTGCCTCCTCGCGTCTCCCTTTTATGGGTGTGTTAATAATGGGAAATTATTGCAAAAAAAGTGTTGGCTCACCTCCGACAGAGAAACCACACCCCCACCTTATAAGACTTGGGCGGAAGGGCTGGATTCCTGTACTTGTAAAAAAAAAAAGAAATGCTTTCATTGTTTCCAACGCTCACTTGTTTTCAAAGTCCTTGGTCAAAGTTGGAAGCAACGATTTTGAGTTGCGGTGCGATCGTCTCTCATCATTATTCTCTATACAAACCATTGAGTTGTGAGACACAATTTACATCAGCTATTTAACGTTCAATCAAGAGTTGTAGCATGTTGAGAACACCAGGAAACAGGTAAACACAGTAAAATGGCTGACTTGAAGATTAAATAACGTCAGTTCTCATCAAAACAGAACCAACTATGTTTTATTTTTATTTTCTTGCTATAAAACTGCACGAAGAGGGGCACCTTCTCCACACAGTAACAAATCACCCAGTATTGCATTGGACAATAAACAATAGGGTCATTTAATCAGCATTATGTCAGATACCAATCAATCTGAGCCCAGTGCAATTAGGTAGTCAATCTACAAGTGGAAAACATCTGAAAATGCAAATATCAAAAGATTTCCAAAACATCCAGATGAGCTTATTTTCATCAAAAGATTTCATCTTTTTTTTTTCTCTCCTTCAGAACATGCACTAGTCAAAACTGTTTCCGAGAGAGAGAGAGAAAAAACAGGAGGTTTCAAATACAGTGATCCAAAGATCTGAGGCTCATAAAAAAATCATTACACTTTTTTTGTCCTACCAAATTGTACTGACTAATATGGCGATACGCTGTCAGTTGGGATACGAAGTAGAGAGGCTGTATGGCAACTCTCACCTCATTACTAACATTCTGTGAATGTGAAACAAATCATGGTGGGTTGTAAAGTGACAGAATGTTTAAGCACATAAAGAAACACAGTAAAACAGAGGAATGCTAACAGATTGCCAGGCTCAGGAAAAAGCAACATGCTGCTGAAACCATGTCAAAATGCAACATTAGTATATCTGAACTATCAAAAGCTGGGGGAGGAGCTAGAACTCGTATAGCGAAGGAAAGAGAAGTGTTTCGGATCATCCCTCAAACATTTACCTTTCATTTGATCTCCTTTTTTGAGAGTTCTAGCGATCATTCCAGTTTTTGCAGATCCTTAAGCCTTTAACACCTCTGTATATCTCCTTATTTGTTTAACCACTTAAACCATTGGTTCCCTAAGTGGGGTCCGGCAAAATGTTTTAATATAGCATCACAATCATTTTAACCACTTTAACCTTTTATACTTTGGCTATTTTCTTTAAATCGTGAAAATGCGTGCAAACCTTTGAATATATATATTTTTAAAGCGAACATCTGTAACTCAAATCTTTGCTTCTGGGTGGTCCCTGGAACAAATATTTGAGATGGGGGTCTGCGGCCAAATACATATCATTGACATGAAAAAGTTAAACTTAAACCCCAGCATCCATATTCTGGGGGAAACATTGGCCAAAAATTGACAAGCTCACGATGTGTTGCGTTGCAATGCATTGTGAGCTTGTAGATCGGCTTGGCTAAGAGATTTGATGTAGATCAGAGTACAGTTGTAACTGAAGTCCGGTTCTCTAAGACCCAGAGGGCTTAAGTGGTTAACTCTTTTTGGGGATTTCAGATGCAGGCCTTTCCAGCCTCTGTTTACTCTGGAACAACGGTGCTGCTCGGCTGACCGTGGCAATGAGGATGTCACCCAGCCTGGCCACAACACTTCATAAGTCAAAGGTCAAACGTGTTGACCAACAGTACCTACGGCAAAAACAGACTGGCTTACCAAACACACAGTAATATAATAGTCTTTCTCTCTTGTCAAAGACCCTTGACAAGCTCCAGAAATGGTAGAAAAGGAGAAACAGGCAGTGTCTCTCTAGCAATAAATAACAAATATTATATATGTATTTCTTATATATTTTTTTCCCTGTCCTCTACTGTACATGCATACTGCTTGGAGAAAATATATGGTCGATATGGTCTGTTTTGGAGTGGTATGACACTAGGGAAGCTTCTAAATGTTCCATCACCATGATGTTCCACATCTGTAATAACCAGTGGCTGACAGTAAGTACAGTACTTGAGTACAGTACTTAAGTATTTTTTTGTTGTTGATATCTGTACTTTACTTGAGTATTTGTCTTTTTGGATACTCATCACTTTCACTCCACTACATTTCAAAGACAAATATTGTACTTTTGACTCCACTACATTTCTAGGAAGGGAAAAGGTATATGAATTAACATGCTGTATTTCAAATATAGTGAAGATGAATGTTTTTGGAAAATAAATGTCAATACAGCAATGCATAGATATCAAAAACAAAAAGCCCTCCTGCCCAGGAGTACATACTTTGATTCAAGAACTGGGGTTGAGTACTTTGTCCACCACTGGTAATAACATGCTTCATTATATGTTTGCCTTCTTGCTCGTGTGACCCCAATAGGCTCTATGCACAGCAGCCACATTGTGAAGACATTCACGGGTGTTACCAATGATACTCTGTTCCCTTTAGTGTAGCACAGTGGTTCTCAGATTTTCCAATTTCCACGACCCCCATAATTCTAAGAGTGTACAAATGGAACCAAATGGACCCTTACGAGTCCATTTGGTTCCATTTGTACACTCTCAGAGTTACACACTCGTAAGGGGCCATTTGGAAACCCCTTAAGGAACCACGAGGGTCCCTGGACCCAACTTTTAGAGCCACTTGGTGTAGCAGAGTGTTTCCAGTGAGCCAACATGCACAATATCAGCACCCCGACTCTGTTTGACCAGAATGGAACAGAGCTTCATTAGTATCATTGGTAACACCTGTGAATGTCTTCACAATATGGCTTCTGTGCATAGAGCGAACACTTCAGGTCACTCGCCACCACTAACTCAGGGCTCCTGAATTAGATGGAGAGTGCATATACAACTCTTAATGTCCTGGCTAAAGTTCAGGACCACACAATGACAATGGCCATACATTTATTTGAAGCTTTACGTACATACAGTACTGTAGGTAATAAATACAAAAGGGGCATTGATGGGTTTTGATATGTTGGGTCTAATGTTTGTGTAGCTAATGTTGATGTAGAGAGCGGGAGGGGTACCATGAGGTTTTTTCTGCGAGGGAAAGAATGACGTATTAACTCATTGACCGCCAAGGGCGCGTTTTGACGCGTGTCAATCCAAAGCCCACACCGCCAAGGTTTTGACGTGCAGTGGTGTTTTCAGTGTTTACGCTAGCTGGCGCTCTTTGCTAACCTGTGAGTCACCATTTGACTCCCAGTAAAGAAGTGAAGCAGCAAATCATGTAATCGCAAAAAAAAAAACTGCCACATACACTCCCATTCTAATGGATTTGGAAAAATGCCCTTTTCTCTGCTTTCTGTTGCTGTTTGACAAAAACAACCTACATTCAACTGCCAACAACTATGGAACGGATTATCACGACGGCATACTCCCCCCCCCCCCCCCCCCCGGTTTCCACGAGACTTGGATACGTCTTTTAAAGCGATCGTGGATGGATCATTGTGAAGAATAATGTTCTATGATTTTTCAAAGCTTCGTGAAAACGCTCGGAATCGCTGGCAAGGTCGGCTATAGACGATGTTTTACTCTGGCGGTTAATGAGTTAATAACTGGGTGGAGATGTGTGTCAGTGAATACGTCTTACAGGTGGGATCGGTGTGCCACAGCCATAAGGAGGTTTACGACACATAGGCGTCACAGTTTCTCAATTGTTTTCATCCCCTTAATAAATCACTGATCAAAGCTGTACCACCTACTGTAATTCTAGAGTGCAAAAATGGCTGTTTTGACCTTTGGGGTGGACTTTTCTCATCTGTCTCCCCTCTATGTGACACCTATGGGTCTGCAGAACCTTGAATGGCTACCAGCCACATCCCAACACAACCACACTAATGGGTCACACACCCACCAGTAGCATGAAGACTGGATACTATAGTCTGAATCATTGTCTTATAAAACTGGGTTTATAACCATCCTATATAATATCTCTACAGTATGTACGAACACAAGTTTTGAGTGGTTGTCGTTTTTTTTTGTAAGTGTGGACGTTCCTATATTTCCACATAACGAATATTTATTATTGCACGCTGGCTACACATATTCAACTAGTCATTTTGGTTGTCTTTAGATGTACAGAAAACACTGTGGGCTTAGAACTGCTCCAGCTGGCAAAACAGCTGCATGAAGGCATGGGCTCAGGAATATATTGTATTGTATATTGTATATTATATTGTCTTTTATTTTAATCTCCATTTATCTATTACCCAACTTGTGCATCAAAACCCCCAAAGGCTGAATGAAATAAGAAGAGTACTAATCTATTCAAGGTTATGCCACTTTTTTTCTTTTTTGTCTATCTATGAAAAATTACCATTAAGTAAATACACCATGTGTGGTAAACGGAAGAAACAGCTTCAAATTGAGCTGACCTCACACTTTACAATGGCCTGATTGCAATGTAGTAACCTGTGTATTAACCCACACATTATTGTGAATGTATAACAGCGATTTGCAAGCACTAGGTCACTGTCACTTAAGATACAATATCAGTACGTGTTATGTTTAGAGCCACAGAGAGTTGTGATACGGCTCATATACTTCCATTGTAAATGGAGAATATTCATATCAATTCCGAAATAATTTTGAATTCCAAAATTGATTAGAATGTTGTTTTGGTGTTCTCAGAGCTAACAACAAGAACAAGAAGAATACAGAAGTAAAGCTTGCCATGGGGTGACCAATATAGTTGTATAGTTCCAGCATTGAACTCTCATACACTCATATTTAGTGTTTATGAAGGACCCTCGCAACATGAACCACGTGGTCGCATCACGGCGAGATCAAGGTGTTGTAACTCTCTCTTTATTGAGATTCTTTACATGTTCTAATACAGTTTTATACAACACGGTTTTATTAATTAGCACAGTGTTCCTCAGTGGCTGACCAGAGGGTCATGGACAAAAACGAAACAAAACAACATTTAGCGAGCGTGTGTGTGTGTGTGTGTGTGTGTGTGTGTGTGTGTGTGTGTGTGTGTGTGTGTGTGTGTGTGTGATGTTTTGCTATTTTGGGGTCCTGAATTCATGGGTTAAACGTTCAAAATTCAGACACCACACCAGTATGAAATCATTTGAGAACCAGCGGGTCAATACACAACTTATGGTCTTGGAATAAGACCATTGCACTGTAGGCTAATGTGGTGCCGAGGTCATGGTTTCACATGGCGTCACTGAGCCCATCCCTTCAGACTGCTGTTGAGACAGTGGATATAATACAGATCTAGGACAAAGCTACGGATCACTCTCCTCCTATACTCTTCCTCCTCTTCCTCACCATAGAAAAATAAAACACCCATGTTCCTCGACAAGCCCAGGAAGAGGTTTTCCCACGCTTCCCTTTGAAAAAAAGGAAAAACGCACATTCACAAAGAGGACGACAGAGAAAAAAACAAGCAAGTCCAAGTTCAAATTTGTCGTGTGCAAAAAACATTATAGATCTCTATAAAAATATGTGCATATGGATAGAGCTATTTTTAATCTCACCAAATACAATATTTTCCTTATTTACACTGCATGGAGATACACAGATTAACATACACTAACAGCTCTGCCCCGCCCCCCCTCACTGTCACTGTGCAGGCCAAAGAATAACATGGCCAAAGTCCTCGAAAAAAAGGGGATCCGGTAACACACAAACGACAACACAAACAAACGCACATGAATCAACATGTGCGCACACATGCACACGCACACACACACACACACACACACGCACACACGCATGCACGCACACGCACGCACACGCACACGCACACACACACACACACACACACACTTCTGCTCTGATCAATGTGATCCAAGAGCAGAGGAGGGGCAAACAGAGCTCCTATGGAAAACCTGAAGTTGCATATCCCACATCCCCCCCCCCACCCCCACCCCCCCAACTCCCCATGCTCGCATTTCACAAACCACTCCCCTGTATAGGGTCAGAGGTGATCAGCCAGACGCTGCTTCCTGATTGGCTCGCATGGGGACAGGGTTGTCAAAAAAGAAAAAATACTTTGGCTACGGAGTTAGGTGGCTTTAGTCCCGGTGTGCTGCTCAACGCTGAGTCCCCCCAATACACACCGTCATACTGTCAGCATCACTGGTACCGACGGCTTCGTGGAGTCCCTGCGTCCCATTCGCAGGGACGTTGTCCATTCATCTAGGACTGGAAATCCACTGTCCAGTGTCTCTCTCTCTCTCTCTCTGAATAAATACTAACCAGTGTCTCTCTCTACTTCAGTCAATCATCAAAAACAATCTCTCAGTTGGCTCCGTCCTCTATCCCTCATTCAGTCTCTGTCGGGGTCAGGCCACGCCCCCCTCTGAACCACAGTGCAGGGATTTCTGACCGACCAAATATTCACTTCCTGAAGGCCATTCCCGTCCTTCAATGGGCAGTTCTGCGGTTCTTGGAGCTGAATCCGCCGTCCAGTCTTCCGTCAAAAGGGGAGGGGCAAGGAGGCGGATCGGTGTCCGATAGGCCGACCGGCAGGCTACCCGCGTATCTGGCTTCTGGTTGGTCGAAGGTGAAATGGGGCGCGCTCTTGTACTCGGCGGTGGGGGAGGGTTGCCTGGGGGCGGGGGAGAGGCTGTGGGTGGGCGTGTGTGGAAAAGGCAGGGAGTGTGTCTGAACAGGCATCTGGGGCTGGACGAAGACGGTTGGACTCATCGGAGCCTGCAGGAGGGCAGGCGTCAGCGTGTGCGTGGGCGTCAGCACGCGGGTCGAGGGCGTGTACTGAGTGTGGGTGGGCATCAGCGCCCGGGTGGGCGAGGGCGTGCCCAGCGGGGTGGGGCTCAGCATGGGCGTGAGCGAGCGAGGCGCGTGCGCGTTGGCCGGGTCATGCGACGGCGTCCTGCGTCTCCTCATGGCGCTGCAGCCGTCCGGCTCCGCGGGGGGAGGCGGAGACGCCAGGAGGTGCTCCCTCTCTGACGGAGGGTGGACGGAGATGCACGGAGGACTCATCTTCTTCTTCCTGTGCGCTCCTCCTCCGCCGACCGACTGCACCCGGACGGGGAAGCCACGCCTGCCCGCCTCTCCTCCTCCCGGCGCTCGGTCGTCCCGGCCGACTGTGGCCTGGGGCAGGCACACCTCGATGGAGTGGCGCCGCTGGTCGTCCGGGGAACCGGGGGGCGTCGCGGGCACGGGTGCCGCCGGTGGCGCCGCGGGCCCCGGCTTGTCCAGGAAGCCCTGCGTGTCCACGCTGAAGAACTTCCTGATGTCACGCTCCTTGGGCCCCGCCCCCAGAAGGCTCAGCGCACTCCCCCTCCTCGGCGAGCAGGGGGGGAGAGGAGGGGGAGGAGGTGGAGGAGGAGCGGAGGACGGGTCCAGCGAGTACGGGGCGGCGTAGGGGGAGAGGGAGTGGCTGCGGCCGGCCTTCCCTCTTCCCCCGGCCTCTCCTCCTCCTCCCGCGCCTCCCCAAAGGAGCTGAGCGGAGCTGGTGATGTGACACACCTCCTCGTCGGCGGGGTCACCGCCCAGAGAGAGAGGGGAGGGGGGCCGGGGCCTCCGCAGGCTGGGGGGGCGCGGGGGCAGGCGAGGAGACGGAGGGGGAGGCAGAGGAGAGGGACTGGAGGGAGGAGGAGGATGGAAAGGAGAGTGGGGGGGAGGAGGGAGAGGAGAGGGAGAGGATGGGGGAGGAGGGAGAAAAGAGGGAGAGGAGGGAGGCAGATGAAGGGGGTCTGGACTCTCCTGCTGCTCACAACCCTGTGACTCCACAGAATCCAACTTAAGCGCCACCTGGAAGACAGACAACATCATCATCATCATCAATCATCATCACAATAATCGATACAATTGTGCAATATATAATTTACATAAATGCCTGTATTACCTTTGTTTACCATGATTCAGACATTGCTGTTGTGCTATGTGTAACCACTTTAACCATTATTTTATACTTTGGCTATTTTTTTTTTTTGAAAAATCTTGATCATTTGTGCAAATCGTTTGAATACATATATTTTCAAAAGCGAACATTTGTAACTCAAATCTTTGCTTCTGGGGGGAGGGGTCCCTGGAACGAAATATTTTGAGATGGGGAGGTCCGCGGCCAAATAAAGTTTGAGAACCACTGATATTATAGCAACATACGTTTTTTAAGAAAACTGTTAGAATTTAGAAGACATTTGTAGAATCCCCAGGAGCAAAGATAAACAGAAAAAAACAGATTTGCACACATTTTCACAATTTTCCAAAAAATAGCAGATCTACAAGATATGAAAAAGCCTGAGAATATGGTATTTGAAAAGAAAAGGTGGGTTGAACTATTTTAAAAAAATTAAAAAAATAATAATACATCATGTCATGTGCTTGTGTTGATTTTCAAGCAAGGTACAAGCTGTGTGTGTGTTGCATGTGTGTGTGTGTGTGTGTGTGTGTGTGTGTGTGTGTGTGTGTGTGTGTGTGTGTGTGTGTGTGTGTGTGTGTGTGTGTATGTGTGTATGGAGATACCTGTCTGCGCAGAGCCCGCGGGGAGGGGCTGGGCCGGGGTGGGGCGATACGAGGCAGGGTGCGGGACGGGGGAGGCCGGGGGTTTGGAGGGGAGAGGCCTGGCACTTGGAGCAGAGCACGGCTCTCACACGGCTGGGAGTGGACCGACGTCACAGAGCCTGAATGTGCACAGACACACACATGTGATACACATCTATAGATGCACATACACACATTAACCACTTAGAAAATAGCCGCGACACCACCATATGACATTTACAGTAAATATAACAGGCCTAGGTTATTTTTGTCTAGAATAGCATGCCCAAAATAGGGACTCAAGGGATAATGTAATTTACAGGTACATATACACACATACACAATTGGAGCATTTCAGAGTTGTAGAAGAAGGTGGTTGTACTGGGGAGATCCCAGTGAATGTGGAATGGGAAGCAAGACATTAGAAAAGATCTATCTCTAGATAGATAAAGGTTTGGTAAATAACAAGATGCTTATTAGAGACACATTCTTTAATGAAGCAGTGCATCAATATGCAATGAGCTCAGTGTAAGATTTGAGATGAAAGGCTGATTTGCTGAACATTAAATAGTCATATTAGGACCGATTTAAACTTACAATTGTCTTGGATTCAGCCAATCATGCCAAAGTGACACACTGTAGATAACAAACTGTATTTTGCTCATAAGCAAAGCACAGTATTGAATAGCATTTGCCAACTATTCGTAATGTTTGTTTTAAACGACTCACAGTGCTGTTTGAGTGAGTTAACCACATAGACAATACAATGACAAGATAAAGCTAAGACTATTAGAATGTGATGGATCCCATGCCCCTCACACTCCAAGTACAATTAAACAAACATTTGGAATTTTACGCAAATACTGTTGGAAAATATATGATGAAATCATATGCTCCTAGTAGACTGTGAGTGGTCAGTCTCACATCATGATTAGAAGTCATGAACACGGTGCAGTCCCGCCACATAATGCACACATGAGCAATATGTCAGATGAGGTGTGAATGACAAAGAAACAACAGGAAGAAGAACCGAATGCAAGCAAGGAAGCATCCAATGACTCTGTGCGGGTGAAGCCACGCTGCAATGCCATGTTGTATTTGTACATCTTCATGTTTTTGAGGTCTGAAACCTCAAAAAACGCATTGAAATGCAACCGGAGACGCCAACATATTCTGTCCACCCTGTCAAGTGACCCAGCCCATAGTGTTTGAGAAGTGTCTATTAGTGTCAAGTGTTATAGAGGTTATATGAGAGGTTAAGAGGTTAGGTCTTAATAGAGGTCCTACTCAAGTTTCTGCTTTCTGGCCAAGCTGAAAACCAACGGCTTAGAACAATCTTCTAAGAAGAAGAATTATAACCCAATTATCCAAAACGTCTTTAGAGAGCACAACTGGATGCTTGAATCTCCTCTTAATAGGAAACAAGCAAACGAATCGTATTTGTGACCATTAACTTTGGACATACTGTAGTAATAGTGATTTGGGACATTTACTAATTATTCATTGGACAATTGAGTTCTGTTTAGTACATCGGGTGTCCTGATGTGTATCGATTGTTCCGTGCAAATAAAGTTTGTCTTGACTTGACTTTGGTATAGCTTGACCATAAAGAGAAATCTCATTCAGTCAGCCATTCCAGAGCTGAGTGGATGGGACTGCACTCTGAGCAGACAGCCCATCCACTGCAGTCACAGTCCGTCAGTACCTTGGGACAGAGCTGGGCCTGTCCACAGCCTGGCCACAATATGCCATTAGATTCTGACTGTTGATAAAAGAACCTGGTCAGTACAATTCATTCATAGGACATTTATACCGTTTTCTATGGTTAGAATTTCTACGACAGTGTCTCTACTACCGATACCATACACAGTAAAATCTCGAGTGTTCATTTATTGAGAGTGTGCAAATGTAACCAAATAAGGGTCCATTTGGTTCCATTTGTGCACTCTCTCTGAGTTACACGTGGATAATTTAACACTAAGGATTTCAAGGTGTAGTATTACTGCTGCTGGAGCATAATGTAGCTTTGCTTGTTAGCATATGTGCTAATTTTAATATTGTGTAAAAACAAGCATGCATCACAAGCCTGAGCATTACTGTGTATCTGTGTGTACAATAGCTTTGGTCCATAGCCTAGAAGGAGGTTCCCCTTAAGGCTATGGACCAGAGCTACAGTATGTGTACATGTATTGTGTTACTCTGTCTTTTATTACAAGTACTGTATGTAAGAGTTGAAATAATTATTCATATTCAATACTAAGTTATTGTGCACCTGAATGCTGGTGCTGGGGGCTGTGGTCTACTTCCTCCAGGGGGTAGGGGGCGCTGGCGGGCCGTACTGGACGGAACATGTAGCTGTCATTGGGCAAAGAGTGCATCCTGGACACGGACATCTTTCTGGGAGAAAGCAGGTCCTGCTCGCTGTAATGAATGTTTTCCTCCTGCAGGGGGAGACATAGACCACACAGATCAAAACACTGGCAATGTGTTCAGGTTTAAACACAAACTGCAAAGGAGCAGTGTGTCTGTGTTGTGTACCCAGGGTATTACATGTTTTCCTTCCAGTCAGGGACAATTTTTGTCCTGGAAAAACAGGAGAACATGATCCTAATCCGGTAGAGCAGTAAATCTGTTAGAATCTATGTGCTCCTCAGCGTTGGTGTTGACAATCAATGAGGTAAATGCTTTGTTTTCCTGGGACATAGGTAGATTGGTAGGTTGAAATGTGAAGAGAACCAGCATTAAGATCCTCATAGTTTCCTGACCAATAGTTTAAAGAATTCTCCTCTAGCAAGAGGAGGCAGGATGTATAAATGTCCCTGTAATTACAGGAAACGTACCTATTTATCATTGCTTAAAGGCAGGTTAAGTGATATTTTTTGGTTAAAACAAAAAGCTTTTTGTTAAAAGGTTAAAGCTCTATATTCTGATAGTAATCATTGCTATAGAGTGTTTGTTCAGTAACAGGAGTCTCCCTGTTTCTCCACCTCTTTAATAAACAGAAAATACATTTTCAGGTAGGTGACAGCAGTGTTCCAGTTCCAATTTTGTCTGCTCACTTCTTTGTGTCATCACTTCCAAATTCACTTGTTTAATCTGTATCCTGACTGAGTTCTCTATCCTGATTGGATAAAATTGGTATCCCGACCTGAAAATGAATTATCTGTTTAATAAAGAGCTGGAGAGACATGGAGACTCCTGTTACTGAACAAACACTCTATAGCATTGACTACTATGAGAATATAGAGCTATTTAACACCTATTTTAACCAAAGAAAAACACTTACCCTATCTTTAAATATGTTGCTTGATACAGCTGACAGATTACAAGACTCTTTCCAGAGGGCGTAAGGTTTACCTGTCCTGGTGAGTGTGGGCGTGGTCCTACATAGGCCCCTCCCCCAGAGCTGTTGTGGGAGGCGGAGCTTAGCTTGCGGTTCCTCGCCATCTCCATCTCCAGCGCGATCTCTGCGTCCATCTCTGCATCCTCTTTAGCCTCCTGGTGAGTCAGAAGCACTTCACTTTAATTTGAACCAAAGTGCTACTTTTCTCTTTTTCTTTACATAGATCACATAAACATAGGACACATTTCCTGGTCCTCACAATATAAATGTTTGTTTTATGATTACAATTAGGACAAGACTCAGGTAAGGTTCAGGATTAGGATTAGGCATTTAGAGGTTAGGTTTAGGGCTTAGGATTGGAGTTATGCCTGATTTATTATTTACACTATAACAAAATACACAATTTTCCGGAAATTTTCCAGCTATTTTATGCAATTTTCAATGCTGACCTACACTTTTGATGTCCTCACAAGTATTGTAAGACAAACATGTGTGTGTGTGTGTGTGTGTGTGTGTGTGTGTGTGTGTGTGTGTGTGTGTGTGTGTGTGTGTGTGTGTGTGTGTGTGTGTGTGTGTGTGTGTGTGTGTGTGTGTGTGTGTGTGTGTGTGTGTGTGTGTGTGCGCACGCGCACCTTGTTGCTCTCCTCCAGGTGTTTCATGAGCACAGCCACCACCACGTTGACCAACACAAACTGGGCCATGAGGACAAACGTCACAAAGTAGATGGGAGACACCAGAGGCAGGTAGGTGAGACAGTGACGCTCCTCTGGACGGCACTCCCTCAAGGTGTCCTGAAAACAAAACATGTCATTATGGACACTAAAGTCATTGGTTCTCAAAGTGGGGTCCCCCAGGGGTCCTTGGGGGGGGGGTTCCAGGGGGTTCCCAGCAAAAGTAGTTAATACAGCATCACAATTATTTTAACAACTTTATCCATTTCTATGTTGGCTATTCAAAAATAGCAGATCTACAAGCTCACAGCGTGTCTATTTTTGAAAATTGGTGGTCCCTGGCACAAAAGGTTTTCAGATGGGGGTCTGCGGCATTGACTTGAAAAAGTTTGAGAACCACTAAAGTGGTGAAAGACTCCACAAAACAATTTAATGATGACTTCTTAGACAGAGACTAGAAATATTTACTTGTTTTCTTTATTTCTATATTAGACATGTTTCACATGCTCAACAACGTGCTAAAGTGCTCAAAGTGCATAAGTGATAGGAGGACAAACGTTTTGGTCATAAGACCAAACAGTATGAATGAATCACAGACAATACTGTACATGTTTCTCTTATAGGGCTCTAGGTTAACACAGGTGCTGATTAGCCTATATATGGTCAGTCATAGAGAACATTAAGATAGCTGCTGTCTTCGACCAGTAGAGTCCAGACAGGGAACACCTTACAAGGTCAGAGAGGTCACCTATCACAAGGATGCATGGAGGGAAGGGACACTCATTGACTCACTGATTCCTTTTGAAGATAATTTATCTTTTTTTCTGTGGTATAAAGGACAATGTGTGTGTGTGTGTGTGTGTGTGTGTGTGTGTGTGTGTGTGTGTGTGTGTGTGTGTGTGTGTGTGTGTGTGTGTGTGTGTGTGTGTGTGTGTGTGTGTGTGTGTGTGTGTGTGTGTGTGTGTGTGTGTGCGTGTGCGTGTGTACCTTCATAATCCCATTCCAGTTGTCTCCGGTGGACACTCGGAACAGTGTGAGGAATGCCATCCCGAAGTTCTCAAATGTAGCGTGGCGACTCAGACCTTCACATGGGTTGTCTTCATTACACGCTGCAACACACACACACACACACACACACACACACACACACACACACACACACACACACACACACACACACACACACACACACACACACACACACACACACACACACACACACACACACACACACACACACACACACACACACACGGTACATGTTAAAGCAATTATAAAGTGAGAGGTGTGGACACATACTGTAATACCTTGCTCCTCCTGAAAGGCCCAGGATAACCATCTTCTCATTACAAATGACACGTACACGACACGTACACGCACACGCACACACGCACACACACACACACACACACAAAACAGATGATAGGTTACTAAGCTGCGGTCCCCTCTGGGTACAGCGGAGGAGCGGGGAACAGATAAACGGGTGGATTTGATGGTGCCCCGCAGGAGCCTGTTTATCACATCAAATGCTTCATCATCAGACCACCACTGTTCTTCTCTAACGCAAGGTCAAGCAGCCAAGGCAGCCAGAGAGGACAGATATGCTCCTCTGGGCATTCTAACCGTGCATGTGATACCACTAAAGTACCAACATTTGTCATGAGCAGACTGCAGAAACCTCACATTACAGCACCCAGCCACCACTACACAGTCCTACGCACCGATGACTTTATGGATGTAGAGATGAAGGATTTGATCCAAATGCGAAACACATTTATTTTTCTTACAAAAATGCTGTAGCTGGCAGTGGCGTGCACGGACATTTTGAGGGGCAGGTGCTCAAGTAAATTATACATTTTTTTGTTTACTTGGTCTGCTCTTTTTTCCCTCTACACCTATACCTCTTTACCAAAAATAGCCGATCTACAAGCCCACAACGCCTCGCAGCGCGAGGCGTTGTGGGCTATTTTTGGCTAAAGGCTATTTTTGGCTAAAGTTCTCCACAGAAAAGGGATGCTAGGTTTCGAGTGGTTATGGCAAAAAGAAAAATCGTATCACATTAAGATTTGGCGGACCCCCTGTAGTAACTCTGAGGACCCCCTAGGGGTCCCGGACCCCCTGTTGAAGACCCCTGCTGTAAACTGAAAAAAAAGGGCACTTCTGGTCAAGAGGGCAAAGGGCAGGTGCTGTAGCACCACCTAGAGTCTATCTGTGCACGTCCCTGGTAGCTGGGAGGGATTTCATACTGATTGTGCACTTGGTGACTAGTTTTGGATTTTTGGCATGGTGTTTTCAAAAACCATCGCAAACCTGTTGGGCTCGCCCCCCTAGTGGTCGGTTTGCAATTAATCCAATATTAGATTGGTCAGTATACGGTTGAAACCCAAAATAATTGATAGAAGAGACTCAATGGATTCTGTTACTATTGGGTATGCTACTAAAAGTTTTGGAAAATCTAACTTCTGGAAAGGCATAATTTTCAAGTGGCGTCCGCGGTGGCTGCCGGGAGCTTAAAATGCCTATAAACTGGGAGGGAATATGTGCCATCTTGAAAATTATATTAATAATAATATTGTAATTATTACAAACCGACCTCTAGGGGGCGAGCCCAACTGGTTTGCGATGTTTTTTGAAAACCTTATACCCATACCTAACACCATGACAAAAATCAATAACTAGTTACCAAGTGCAAAACACACTGTGTGTGTGTGTGTGCGTGTGCGTGTGCGTGTGCGTGCGCGTGCGTGTGCGTGCGTGCGTGCGTGCGTGCGCGCGCGCGTGCGTGCGTGCGCGCGTGCGTGCGTGCGTGCGCGTGTGTGCGTGTCATCCTGAAAATATTTCACCCAGGGGAAGAGAACAGACCAGAATAGGATTACTGCTGGGGTACGATTTTGAGACACAAACAATAACATCAAAGCAATTCAATACAACTCTTAGCATTGAACAAGCGCTATAGTCACATGGTGCCAGCCTACAGAGCTGTTGCTCCTTTCCACCAGCCCTCCCAGAGCTGCAGTATAGGTTTAAACTCTGACACACAATCTCACCCTCGGGAACATGACTTCCCAGTGAAACAGTTCCCACAAATGTGAAACCTACACTATATCTGTCTGGCACTGAGGTCATTATCCAAACTTCTAATGCTTTCCTGTTGAAGGGGAAAGTTTAAAAATAAAATAAAATAAATAAATAAATAAAAGAAATGTATGGATGAGGAAATTGAAGACTGAAATATTCAGTTCCCTTGGCAAAGATGCAAGAGTTGCAGAAGTATGGGCTCTGCACTGAGCCGAGTATAGCTTTGAGTTGGCCCAGGCAGCCAAACAGAAAGCTTTAATATAAGCCTCACAGCTCTACAGCAAAGAAGACACGTGACGTGCACACTTTAATGTTAACAATGTGTTGCTCCAATGCCGCTTCTTTAAGTTGCTGAATTACAATTCATTTTTCGTTAAAAGCTCATTCTTTGCAATTCTAAAAAATCAGCAAAAATAGCTGTTCTACAAGCTCAGAGTTTAAGTGGTTAAAGCACTCTGTTTCTACTGAGAAATTCCATAGACATATCCAGTTGTAGTTAGAAGACTTAACAAACACAATGTGAAATAGCCAGTAAAATGGTCTATAAATAATGGACAAGGACAAATGACCCAAGGTTTATAAAAAAAACACACCAATAAACAAAGAGGAAGCCATAATAAAATGTCAAGAAGACAAACAAGACTGAACGAAAAGGGATTACAACCCAATTTGGAACTAATTCCTTTCTTTCCATGCCCAGAATAGCTTTTAAAGGTCACATACATCAAGTTAAAACAGGACTCTGAGGTCCCCAAAACATGCTTTTGAAGCTGTTTGCTGAAAATACCACCAGAGTTGGGCAAGATATAAGTTAAATAAGTTACTAGTTACTAGTTACGTATTACTCTTTCAAAAATAAATAATACAGTGTATACATATATAATACAGTATATATACGTTTTGCTACCCTGACCTGCATGTACAGTACAGTATGTCGAGAGAGAGGGCTTATCTCTGCCAAAAACGAATCGTGTAACTAAACGCAGTAATGCTGTGTTAATTGGATTAATAACTGTAATCATAATGTATTACTGTTTTGGCAATTGTAATACGTTACACTACTAATTACTGGGGAAGTGATAATATTTCAGTAATATCTTACTTAGTGACACGTTACTGCCCAACACTGATCATGCATTCTAGCATCCTTTGCCAGGCAGTAACTGTGTTTGTAGATTTACATGAAAATGAGCTACTGCTCTCCACTCTTGGGGGTTGAAAAGCAAAATGTGATTATTGCATTTGAACTTTCTCAAATAACAAATAATATAGACCCTAGGCTCCCATAGCGCGGTGCTCTAAGGATGGCAATGCCGGTCAGTTCAAACTTGGGTCCTGGTGGGTGTAGCTAATGTAGCAGGGCGTTTAGATTCTTAGTCATTACTTTGGCGTTCTAACTTTGTGCAGGACAGCTTAGCTGGAGCCAAGTCTCCTCAGCATCCTGTAGCATCCATCTCTTCCAAATCTGATCCTTTCTGCAGGGGTGATTCCAGGAAAACCCAGGGATAATTGCTTTAATGTAACTCAATGAACCCTCTCATTAGACATGAAACCTCTAGAGGTCAAGCTTATGTAAATAGGACTAAACTCTCTCTCTCTCCGTGGCATGCTGGTTCATACACAGCAACATCTGGAGTGTTCATTTAACTTAAACTAGGACCCATATGGGTCGTTTTTGAACACTCTTCCGAGTTAAAATAGCACTCAGGGTTTTACTGTGTTACGTAAGACCTTGACATCACACGCTTGTGTAATTAATTGTTATCTTTGGCTTACTGAAACATGTACAGTACAGAGGCAGTCCGCATCCAAAGGTCACATTCACAGACATCATACGCTCCCAACAGACCTGGCTCCCATCAGGTCCTCTGTTCTGCTACCCCTTTTCCCCTGGTTCACCTCCTCAAATCCTCTTCCAAGCTTACATTACAAAAAGCACACTCCCTTCCCCTGTCCTGGCTCCCGTTCGCCTGAGAAGAGAAGCTTGAGCAAAAACTCCTGTCAAGCAGTGGTGTAAAGGAACTAAGTACGTTACTGTACTAAGTGCTGTACTAAAGTAACATTTTGAGGTATTTTTGACTTTACTGCAGTATTTCCAATTTTCTGTACTTTTACTTCTACTCCGTTACATCTCAGAGACAAATATTTTACTTTTAGTTAGTAGTTACTTTGCAATTATCAATTATCATGTTATAAAACGTACATTAACCACTTTAGCCCTATCTTATACCTAGGCTATTTGAAAATAGAAGATCTACAAGCTCACGACGTGTCGCATCGCGACACGTCGTGAGCTTGTAGATCTTCTATTTTCAAACATTTTAGTACTTTTACTTTTGGTACTTTAAGTACATGTTGATACAAACACCTTTGTACTTTTTCTCAAGTAAAATTTGAATTCCGGACTTTTACTTGTATACTTTTACTTAAGTAAAACCTTTGAGTACTTTTTCCACCCCTGCTTCCCCTGTCCTGGCTCTCGTCCGCCTGAGAAGAGAAGCTTGAGCAAAAACTCCCGTTGAGACAACCCCTGCCTGCCTCCTCCCTTTGACCTCCACCTTCTGTCCCTGCTCCGCGGTTGTTGCTCCAACAGAACCTAGTCACTCCTGCTCTCCGGAGAGCAAAGCCAGTCTCTCCTCCCCGAGGCAGCTTGCTGCTGTAACTATATTGTGAGCTATGGCAAAAGGCCTGGGTCACAGACTAGTCGCATTAATGCCTGTTCCTATTCCTCCACCCGAATCACTCCCATCTCCTCTTCTTTGAAAATAGCAGATCTACACTCTCACAATGCGTCGCATCGTGACGCATTGTGAGAAATGGCAGAAATGGGCTGAAGAGGTTAATGTATGTATTGTAATAATAATCAAAATCTACAAACTAACTAGTAACTAAAGGTTTCAAATAATTGTTGTGGGGTAAAAGTACAATATTTGCCTCAGAGATGTAGTGGAGTAGTCGAGTAGAAGTATTGAAAATTGGAAATACTCCACTAAAGTAAAGAATACCTCAACATTGTACTTAAGTACATTACTTAAGTAAATGTACTTAGTTACTTTACACCACTGTGTTCCTCCACCTGACACACCAGCAGCTCAATCTCCTCCTGTCTGACTCCTTCCGTAAGAGCCTGCCATTGAGAACTTGAGAATTCACATGCACATTTGCAGGTTTTCCCACTCTACTCTCCCTGTCTCTCTACCTCCTCTCTCTCTTCCTGGCTCCTGGTAACCGTAGATGGTTAGGCCTCTGTGAGTCAAGGTCTTCCCAACAATTAACCCATTAAGACCTGAGGCCATTCTTAAAAATGTTTTCTAAATCCTAACAGTTTTTTGAAAATAAAAAATAAAAAATCAAGATTTTTCAAAAATAGCAGATATACAAGCTCATAGCGCGGCACTCGGTGCCGCGCTATGAGCTTGTATATCTGCTATTTTTGAATAGCCAAAGAAATCTAAGGTGACAGAGATGAGTTCCAGGTATTAATGGGTTAAGGGGGATGTGCATAAATCACAGAGCTCGAGGCCTCGTCGGCAATGCGGTACGAGTCTGCCATCGTTATCACCAGCTGTTAGCCATCAGTTACAAGACATTATCCACTATTTGTGTGGAAGAAAGTAAGTCCCTTCTCTGCATCCCATCGCTACAGTCAAACCTATACAGTACAGTAAAACATCTCAAATCTTGATGATTCAGAGCCGAGCTCCAACTCATTAAATCCAAATCACACCCAGCTTGGAGCTCAGCTGCTCTGTCCCTAGCCCACTTGCAATAGGTTTTTATTCTCCTTATAAAATAGTATATTCAACAGGAGACCAATAAGGGGACATCAACACCAACGTTGAAGTAATCAGATTCAGTGAAAAACACAGTCTATCTGGTGTGTATCTATATCTATGTGTATGGATATTGTATAACAGAAAATGGGTTATGACCAGAAAAGTTTCTATCCAGAATCCATTATGTGTTATGTATCCATCTGGAGTGTCATGAACAGAACGTTGTTCTGTACTGTACAGTGAATTCCGCTCCACTACTTAAGAGTTGAAAAGGTTGCTGATGTAATATGAGTTACTGGAAATGTATAGCAGAAAATGAATACATATGAATACGTATTAGCCTCTAAGCCTGGGCTATCCATCCTTAGAAAAAACACATTTAACCTGTGTCCGTACATCATGATTACATAAGAATAACAATACACCTTTCTTGGTATGACAGGAAGCAGCCCTGAGTCTCTTACAAGCAGCACTATAGGACAGGGCGCTCGGGTGGCGCAGTGATAAAGTTCATGCCCACCACCACGGAGGTTGTGGGTTCATATCCACCGCGGTGCAACCGGCTTTGTCGGGCGTCTATGCAAGCACAATTGGCCCGAGTGCGGTGAGGGTGATATTGGTCATCTCAACGGGGAGTGTTGGGCGGGAGGAGTAAGACGAAGGCTCTACGTCCTCCTGGTGGGGGCTCCTCACTGGCAGTGACGACCAGGGTTGCCAGATCTGCTTATTATAATTTCCCCGCAATATTTTTGAAAATAGCCGATCTACAAGCTCACAACGCGTCGCATCGCGACGCGTTGTGAGCTTGTAGATCCTCTATTTTCAAATAGCTGATGTATATGTTAAAGTGCTCATGTGGCCCATAGTCGCTTCTTTTGGGTTGGTTTTCTTGGACATGGTTGCTTGTTTCTCTCACAGAATCTGGCAACACTGGTGACGACACAGAAATGTGTGTGGGGAGGAATCAAGTGGCATAACGACTAAATTGGGCCGAAAAAGGGGTAAAAAATAATTGGCACAAGGACAGAATAGAAAGGGATACAAACAAAGATGTCCACCTTCCCTTCAACTTTATCCCGCCCTCCTGACACAGACGTCTTCAGCTGGAATAAGTTTTGCGGTTTTAAAAGTAAGCCAGCAAGCTCAATGTGCGAGCCCACAGACAGCAACATCTCAAAGTAAAGCCCTCTGAGTCCCGGAGGGTGCCGCCCGGCCAGCAAACCATGAGCATGGACTCACATCACTACACCCACCTCGTTGTACGTGTCAGGAGGACAAGAGAGGCTAACTGTACACAGTAAAATCCTCATGTGTTCATTTAACTCTTGATGCTACATACCGGTAATGTAGCTGTCTCTAAGTTAACCCATTAAGACCTGGAACGCATCTGTGTCATTTTTTTATTTGAGCTAAAAAAACATTATTTTACACTTTTGCCTATTCAGAAATAGCAGATCTACAAGCTCATAGCGCGGCACTCGGCGCTATTTTTGAGAAATTGTGAAAATGTAAATGCAAATCTTTGAATATATATTTCTTTAAGTGAACATTTTTAACTCAAATCTTTGCTTCTGGGGGTCCCTGGAACAACACATTTTGAGATGGGGGTCCGCGGCCAAATACATATAAATGTTGGGGTCCTTGACATGAAAAAGTTTGAGAACCACTGACATAGTAACATACGTTTTTTTCAAAAAACAGTTAGGATTTAGAAGACATTTTCGGCCTCAGGTCTTAATGGGTTTATGGATAAACGAACACAGGGATTTTACTGTGCATTGTAAACTTCCCTGAGAAAATCTCTTTCCCATGGTATTATTTCATTCATTGCTTTTGTACACTCAGCAGATAATGACAGGAGCAGATAGGGGAGAGATAGAGATATAGAGAGAAAGAGAGGTATTTTGCAGTGGCCTGGACGAACGCCAACGCCATAATTGAAAACTGGAAGGAATATCCTATCGGTACTGAGAGGAGAGGAATAATATCACACAGACATTCCTCCCCGTTTGTTCTGCAAAGAACAGAGTCCTACAGTAATAACATCTCTATGAGGGGAACATTTTTTTCATTACGGTGCTCGGTTTTGATGTTGTGCCCCCAGTTTAATCTGCACCCCCACCCCCCGCCGCCCTCTCTCTGTTCTATGAAAATGAGTTTGGTGGAGATGGGACTTTGAGGAGACAATATGCAAATGAGTGTCATTGTGTCACACTTTTCCCACTGGAAATGCATAAATCAGAGAGAGAGAGAGAGAGAGAGAGAGAGAGAGAGAGAGAGAGAGAGAGAGAGAGAGAGAGAGAGAGAGAGAGAGAGAGAGAGAGTTTTAATTGTACATACATTTCTAGGTTTAGATGTAATTGCTTTGGCAATGTAAACATATGTTTCCCATCCATGCCAATAGATGGGGGTTTCAGCCATGCTCTAGGGTGGCACCATTGCTCCCAAAACATTCTAACTGTAAATTCTAACTTTGTATACTGTGCCAAGCCCAATAGTTAAGGCAATATTCCCAATAATCTGTTTAATGTAATGCTTTTAAAAACACACTTTTCATTGTCCATGAAGCTCATTATTGATCTTACTTTGGAATACTCAGAATACAGTCTTTTTAGTTTTGATTATAACCAATGTAATGACAGCCCTTTTGTTGTTTTTAACAGGTTAGGAACGCACCAATAATGATAATAATACTACAACATTATGAATAGACATTGATATGGTGCAGTAGACTTGGATAACGGATATAGTGCATGCATACAGAATGAACACAGGGGATAGGTCATGTTTATCATGCAGTGTGTGAGCTGCCTGGATGCTGCAGTACGTTTGGAGGGGCTAACGTCTGTGTTAGGGGTGGCAGGTTCCTTCATTCATGTTGATGTAACAATACAGAAAGCCCCTTTGAACTGAATTCAATACTCTCGAATTGAATTGAACTGAGAGAGAGCAAGAGCGAGAGCGAGAGACAGAGAGACAGAGAGACAGAGAGACAGAGAGACAGAGAGACAGAGAAACAGAGAGACAGAGAGACAGAGAAACAGAGACAGACAGAGAGAGAGAGAGAGAGAGACAGAGAGAGAGAATAATAGAGAAAGAAAATCACAGAGAAAAGGATTGATAAAGGAGAAATTGCTTGTACCATGCCTGTGGTAATAACAAGGAAATGTGTGTACTTGTGAGTGCATTTGTGCGTATACATGTGTGTGTGTGTGTGTGTGTGTGTGTGTGTGTGTGTGTGTGTGTGTGTGTGTGTGTGTGTGTGTGTGTGTGTGTGTGTGTGTGTGTGTGTGTGTGTGTGTGTGTGTGTGTGTGTGTGTGTGTGTGTACATGCATATATGTATGTCTCTGTTTGTGTATTTTGCTGGTAGTGCGACTGACCCAGTCTGCCGAATAGCTCCACTCCCAGTGCAGCATAGATGAAGAACAGCAACATGAACAGAAGGCCCAGGTTCCCCACCTAGAGGCAAACACACACACACACACACACACACACACACACACACACACACACACACACACACACACACACACACACACACACACACACACACACACACACACACACACACACACACACACACACACACACAGGTTAAATCCAATACATCCAGACCCTGGTGGATGGAAGGCAACTGTGATTGATTTTGTTAAATTTATTGTATTTACACTCTGTTTAACGAGGCACAGTCGGTCCCCAAAAGACAGTGTTAACTGTTAAGACCCTTTTCTGGATGTAAACATGTTCATGTTCTGGTCCATGATCAATTCTTCCCTTCTGCCCGTCAGAAACATCTCTCCTGTGCCTCGTTATGCGCTCTCTCTCCGGCTTAGCGTTTTGACGCAGAACCAAACAAAGCTGCCCTGCTTGTGGTGTGTGCTTTTACATGCATGCCAGTGTTACGGAATCAGAACGTCTCGTCCGATTCTACAAATGCCTTCTAAATCAGTAGTTCAAAAATCTTCAAAAATAGCAGATGTACAAGCTTGCAGCGCGGCACGAAGTGACGCGCTGTGAGCTTGTAGATCTGCTGTTTTTGAATAGCCAACGCTAAAATCTAAAATGACACAGATGCTTTACCGGTTTTAATGGGTTAGGATGATAGCGGTTGTCGCCTGTACAAATACCGACACAAGATGGACAAACAACATAGCACACAACAGTCACAAAAGCTCCAGTCCCGAAGCATTTTCCTTCACTGAGCGACATAGAGGCTGTTTTAGTAGAGAATGCCTAAAGTTGTAAAACCAACTCAGTCATGTTGGTGACACGTACAGGGGCAGGAAAACTATTCAAAAGATCAGTGATATAAAATATGGCATAAAACAAACTTTTGTTTAGTTGTTTACCTGAGGCAGTGCCTGCATGACAGTGTCCAGCAGAGCCCTCATACCAGTGGCCATCTTCAACAGCTTCAACACTGACAACAAACAAATGAAAACACACTTAATCAGACTTAAGCGCTATACAGCACTTTGTCATGTGACAAAAAACTAAACTATAACATTTTAAATAAGCCCATGACGTGTTGCGTTGTGAGCTTGTAGGTCTGGTAGTTTCTGTGTTCTCCTAATGACATGCACAAGTCAGTACATACCAAGTATATACAGTGTGTGTGTGTGTGTGTGTGTGTGTGTGTGTGTGTGTGTGTGTGTGTGTGTGTGTGTGTGTGTGTGTGTATGTGTGTACCTCGTGCTATCCTGAGAACTCTCATGATTCTGATGATAGTAGGGTTGATGGGCAGGGCGGCGTTCATCTTCAGCTCCTCCAGGGTGATGCCCATGATGGACAACGCTACGATGGCCAAGTCCAGCTGGTTCCACCTACACGCACACATACACACGCACGCGCACACGCACACACACACACACACACACACACACACACACACACACACACACACACACACACACACACACACACACACAAATCCATAATACTATACATTATACAAACAATTATTATATCAGTTGCTGTATAGCGGTCCCTCATTTGCATCCATACTTAAGTGTGTAAAAGAAGCAACACCACAATGTAGTGTGAGTGTTTCAATGACTTCATATGTTTCTGGTAGCTTAATAATACATCATAATTGATCAGTTAATATGTTTTGAAATTAAAGCTGTCAAATAATAATAAAACAAGTTAAATACTCCAGTAAAGCAAAAGTTCCACAAAAATTGTAGTTAAGTAGAGTACTATAGTAAATGTACTTAGTTACTTTCCACGGCTGACTCTTACCTGTCCTTGAAGAACCTGTGCAGCCCAAAAGCCACCAGCTTGAGCAGCGCCTCGATGACGAAGATACAGGTGAAGACGTAGTTACAGTACTTCAGCACCTCCTCCAGATACTGTACACACACACACACACACACACACACACACACACACACACACACACACACACACACACACACACACACACACACACACACACACACACACACACACACACACACACACACACACACACACACACACACACACACAATAGTAATGTAACCAAATAGACCCTTACATTTGTACAAAAGGCCTGATAGGACTAGGCATTCAGAGTTTTGGTTTAGGGGTTATGAGTTATGCCTGATTTTATACTTACTGATTTATACAGCACGTTGCACTGTATAAATCATCCCCTCCTATTGGGACGGTATCAGGATTGGTATTCAAAGCAGTAGGTCCGTTAGCTATTCAAGGCCATACAGTACATACATTTGCCTATTGATTTAGATTCCCCCAGATCTATCAGCAGGTGGAGATGTCTGGTCGTCTGGCTATGTGCACTAAGGTAGGGTTTAGGTCTGGCCAGAAGATTAAGAAGAGAATAAATAAATGGAAAAACAGATTTTTACACCCTTTATCACCACAAACATAGGAAGATAAATAGCGGACAGTTGGCATAACCGTCTGGGTACCAAGGCTGGTAAATCCAGCCTGACAGCGTGTCAACTCCCGATCCCGACGGGATACTGTACTATCAATAAAGGCATACAAAAATCCAAAAAATAAATCTTTAGGATAAATAGTGTGTGCCTCACCTGTGGTTGATTGTAGTGTTCCATGCTCATGGTGACCACGTTGATGCAGATGATGATGGTGATGAAGAGGTCCAGGTAGTGACTGGTACACAGTGTGTGGATGTGCAGACGCAGGGGCATGTAGTCCGCATAGTACGGTCTCTGCTGGGCCTCTGAAACACACCACGACACACGCACACACACAAACAAACACAAACAAACACAGATATACACCCACACAAGGACAAACAGACGCAAAACTCACACACAAAACACAGACACAAAGACACCACCCAAGGAGACACACACACACACACACACACACACACAAGACAGAGAGACAAGCACACAGATCGACACACAGTGAGCCAGTACAAGGAAAGAGCACGTACACAGACACACATACACACAGAGTGCGAGTGTGAGTGACTGTCATTGAAATCTTGTCAGAACACCCTGTGAGTGGCATGTTCAAACGCACCACACAGAGGGACACAGGCTGAGGACATGGTGCGTGTGTGTGTGTGTGTGTGTGTGTGTGTGTGTGTGTGTGTGTGTGTGTGTGTGTGTGTGTGTGTGTGTGTGTGTGTGTGTGTGTGTGTGTTTGCGCGTCTGTCTGTGTTGTAGTGTGTCTATGGTCACACTTATCATTTCAATGTGTACGTTTTTAATTAGCCAGTCATGTCTAGTAGGTCAGGGCGCTCTGGAGAGCTTCCATTGTAATCTAATGAGCCTGTAGACGTTTTGAAACAAGTCGAGGTTCGCATTGTCATTAGAATTCTGTGTGGGCTGCAGGCAATCCAGAAACAATGTACAAATGAGCCATTTAAATAACGATGGTGGGGAGCCTCGCACAGGAATAGAATCCTTTGGAAAAGAGACCACAAGAGATCTTTCTGGTGTAGACATTTAATCGATAAACACCCATCAGATCCTTCACTGAACATCACTGGAATGATAAGTGTGAGCAACTCTGCAGCGTGTATGATCTTCTTTGTATAATGGAGGCCAGGGCCAGCTCAATGTCAGCTTATTCAGTTCAGATGTGAAAAGTTCTGCACTTCTTCACCTCATTATGAATGTTGCATATCGTTGCTGACGGCTGTAAACCTCATTATGTCAAAACATTTGACTTTTCAGGATTCAAATTCAAAAATATAAAAAATAGGAGATCTACAAGCTAGGAAAAAAAACACAAAAAGTTACAATATGGAGATAAGAGGTCTCTGCCTGATACCAATGACATTTTCTAACTCAACTTTAGCTTTTTATGTCCTTGACTGTTGATAAATTAATTTGCTGACCTGAATAAGCTGAAAGTAAAGTCCTAAACCTTTAGGAGCTACAGTATGTGT
>NC_139948.1:24779108-24809108 GCF_963454915.1 Gymnoscopelus microlampas
TTTTACCAATTCTCAGGGGGATAGTAAATCACTTAAGTAAAACCAGTGGGCCAGAAAGAGATAATTTAACTTTGGCACTGAGTTCAATTAACTGTTGTGCTGTGTCGAATAAGTTTAGTGTTTGTAAGAGTGTCTACTGTCTAGTAAGAATCCATAGAAACAGTTAACTCTCACTAGGTTTTATGCTTGGCTAAGATGCCTGTGCATTCTGCCAGTTGAAATTGAAAGTATGAAATTCTATCTAATTATTTCATGGTAGCTGCTACTGTATATGGAGGTCTTCACCCCTGTCCCAATATCAATATGCCCAAAGGTATATTGCAATAAATAAACATTTATGGTTTGTTGACATACAGTACTGCATAATTATCTTACTGCGGTAATGTTTTCAGCACTTTAGTGAGTCATAGGCTATTCTTCGTCAATTGCACATCGTGCACACGCACGCGTGCGCGCACACACACACACACACACACACACACACACACACACACACACACACACACACACACACACACACACACACACACACACACTTCACGACTGATACAATATCAAATGCATAAGCCTGCTGACTAGGAAAGGCATGCTTTAGGTGTTTGGGTTACAGCCATGATTAAGAGGCTCATTTAAGAGGAGTCGACCATACATTAATCCCCCAACAGTCATTGTTGGGGGATTCTGTTTGCGGAAAGTCAATTAAATACATTAAGCTGCAATGAGATTGATGTCCTACTCGGGAGGGGAATCCAGGTGTCTTAGCTGAGCTAAGACAGAAAGCCTGATTGGGCAGTGGAGACATTGATGCAGTACCTCTTGTCAACCGGTAGTGGTCCTACCTGACCACAGGATATCCTTTCTCAATAGAACAGCAGGGAGACCACCCTCTAACCACTGCAGATGTTCTAGCAATATTGGATTAACATACTCTACCATTGAGATGAGTTAAAACACATTTAATCTCTCTCTCTCTCTGTCTCTCTGTCTCTCTCTCTGTCTGTCTCTCTCTCTCTCTCTCTCTCTCACCTGACCCAGGTTGTCAAAGTTGTACTTTCGTCGTATCCACCGGAAGTTGGCCAGGAGGCAGTCAGACTTGTTGGTGACGTTTCTGGTGTCCATACCCTCACAGTGAAAAAACTTCCCTTTAAATAGCTGAATGGAGAGAAAGAGAGAGGGAGATACAGAGAGAGAGAGAGAGAGAGAGACGTGGATCACTTACATTTGTTGACTATAGCGTCCATGCCATTTACTCTGATCTTGCACAGTAAGTATTTACTCTCGGTTGTAGGACGGTGTCGCGCGCTGAAAATAGCAGACCTATAAGCTCACAACATGTCGCATCCGCAGTGCGTTGTGAGCTTGTACAGTGTACGTATGCTATTTTCGACATGATGGGGCACCGTCGTGCGACGAAGTATGAATCGGGCTTAAGAGTGACTGCTAAATGCCTAAATTGTAATTGTAAAATTTTAGGCTACAGTACTATGAAATGGCTGGCATGCTAAATTAATCCCCATCTTTGATCCTAAGCAAAGCCCTCTCTGTGAGCATGACTCATTCTAAACCCCAGGGCTTGCACTTAGCTCTGGGGTTTCACTGGAATTGTACTATAAAATACAAATTGTAAAGAGGTTCTACAATCCATGTAGCCTACGGTTAGGTGAAATGAGTGGATACAAATTCACAGCCCAAAACGAGAGCACTTCGTAATGTTTTTCTCATGAGTGTGATAAGTAGGCAACTTGGGAGAAATACAGTACTAGCGTGTGTGTGTGTGTGTGTGTGTGTGTGTGTGTGTGTGTGTGTGTGTGTGTGTGTGTGTGTTACCTGCACTCCCAGGATGCCGAACACAATGAAGAAGGCGCAGCAGATGAGGACAATGTTGCCGATGGGTCTGAGAGAGGTGATGAGAGTCTCAACAACCAGCTTCAACCCCGGAGCTCTACTGATGACCCTGCAACACACACACGCACGCACACACGCACACACGCACACGCACACACACACACACACACACACACACACACACACACACACACACACTTCATGTAAATATACAGATTAATGCAATACACACAGGCAAAATAAGAAATATACATAGAAATAAAGGACAGCCTGCAAGCAGACATGAATATAAATATGTAATAAAGTGGATGCTTAAAGGCATATTTAAGTTGATGAACTATAGCAGGTTGACAGTGTTGTTAATGCATCATGATTTATGAGTGGTGAGCCCACCTGCTATGTGCACACCCAGGCTACACTTGGTACGTAATGGATCTGTTCCGTTCTCGGAAGTCGCAACCATATGCTGCCACTATAATCAATGAAACCGGCTACTCTGAGCACAATGTCTCACATTTTACCGCGTGTTCGCAGCTGGTGCGGAGCCCTTCTTTGACACTGTATTATTGTGCTATAAAAAGTATATAAATGGTTGTAGTGTATATTTAGTGCATATTAAAACATGAAAGCCCATAAAGTCGTGGTCAGAAGCGCTCCTCGCAGCAGAAGAGGGAGAGTGAGTGGAGGCAATACGGGTACATCACTCACCAGGGAAGGAATGAGGGGATTAAATATCAATATAAAACGGGTAAACTATTTATAGTGGTGGTAATGAAATGTCGACTTTGCACAGCTGAATGAAATCGATGCGACAGGTGTGTTGGTGGAGTATGTAAATGGTGCGTGTACACAGATAATGAACACCGATCAAAGAATAAATAACACAATCGATCAACGTACAGTATGTATTTTCTTTATGGAGCTAGTGAAGATAGTGTGCGTGTTTTTCTTTTATTATTTAACCTGTTGATGTAAAATTGTGGATTGTAAAAACAAATAATATATATATGCAATCAATTTTAACCAGCCAAATTGTGGCAATACTGAATGGACGGTAGACAATTTAATTTTCCTTTTTAGGAACAGCTGTATATCTGTTATACCGTCCATATTGACTTATCGATAGATAGATTTTAATTTTTTTATCGACAAAACCTAAGCTTTTGTCTTTATCTTCCCTGGTGTGTTGAGAGAAAAACAGCACCCTTATACTGTTCTGTACACCAGTGGTTCTCAAACTATGGGTCGGGACCCCCAGGGGGATCCCCACATGATTTTGGGGGGGGTCCCCAGATGACAGTGAAGTGACAAATAAGTAATTAATACCCCAAAAAAAGAAAGAAAGAAAAGAAAACAGACCATTACTGCATCAGAAGTAATCAAAAACTATACTATACAAACTGGTCACACATTGCCCAAATTGTCAAATGATAAAGAGGCAAAAATTGTGAAAATAGCAGCTTGTAGAACTGCTATTTTCACAATATTTATCTGTGGAAGCGAGTCAAACAAAATGTAACGCCTCAACTCCTACAATTCCAAGTGTTTGTCAGGGTGGGGGGTGGGGGGGTCCCCAGTTCAAATATGATTATTTTGGGGGGTCACGTCCTGAAAAGGTTGAGAACCACTGCTGTACACGACTGTAAACGCACGCCGGACGCTGTTGTCGAAGCCGTTAGACATCTCCGTGCTGCTTCTGTCCCGCTACACAGCGCGCCCAGCATGGCCCGGGCCGTGAGCGTATACCTGAGTGGGCGCAGTGTCCGTAACAGCCGCAGGACTCTGAGGATCCCCAGGATCCTGTTTCCTCCTCTGTACGCCATAGACACCATGATGTCAACCAGTGACACAAACACCAGCAGCCCGTCCAGAACGTTCCAGCTGGACTGCAGGTAACTCTGCTTCCCCCAGCAGAAGCCCAGGGCCACCACCTGGATGGAATCATGGAACATAACAACACAACTAATCAATGTTTATGGGTTCACCCTCCGGGGAGCAAAAATGTGCTCAGCAAGTTTGAATCCGCCCATTAGATTGTGAAATAGTTTGTGTGCAAGTGGAATGTCTGGCCTAAGGGTGGTGCTAAGGGGAAGAGGCAATGGGGTCGCCAAAAACAAATAGAACGTGATCTAGAACGCGGCATCCACACTGGAGGTAGAGGAAATTTGTCACAAAAAACTTGAACAGAAATAATTAAATAAACTAGAAAAGTGCACTCCTATGAGCGCAGATCAAGCCAGGCCGCGTTGCCTACGCAGGGCTGTTTTGCGACTGACGCCACCATGAGGCCGATTGGAGACATTTGGAGTGGCAGATCATCCTTGGTCTTCTAGGAGTGCGCATGCAAAGTTTCACGCCAATTGGACGCTGTGTTCATGATGTGTGGCATTTTGTGCAAAACGGGCCCTTATCCCGCAAACTTCAAATCCCTTCCAATCGTAGCCAATCAGAAGGGAATCTGAAAAAGCTGACAGATACATTGTGATCACGTGACCACAGAGGTGATGTACAGTATACCAATTTGCATGAGATTTTTTTTTTTTTTACAAAAACTGACAGACAGACAGACAGACGGACGGAATCACAGGAGCGAAAACATAATCCCTCGCATTTGGCTGTTCCGGCCTTCTGGAGGGGATAATAATAATAACAACATGTAGTTTTACCTTTACGGTCATCTCAGCCAGGAAGATAACAGTGAAGACATAGTTGGATACACTCAGGAACACCCGCTCCTACAGGACCACGCACGCACACGCACACGCACACACACACACACACACACACACACACACACACACACACACACACACACACAAACACACACACACACACAAATTATATAACCTGCACGTATTGATTCTGGATGCTGTTGAGCTGTGCGTTTGCGTGCATATCAGTGTATTTGTGTACCGTATGTATATATGAGCTTAGTCAGCTTAGATGTGTGTCTGTGTGTATATTAAACGGACACATATACAGTATACCTTGGGAAAATGTATGTCCATAAAGACAAGTGTCACTTAATTCTTTAGTATTTAATAGGAGCCATCGTATGTTTTTCTCCCTCATTACTACTTTCTACCTACCAGTCCTCCGTCTTTTCTGAGCATTCCTCTCCTCATTGTTTTGTAAAGGATGTCGGGCTGAGGGTGAGAACTTATACCAACACCACCAAACACTTATAAATCTGAGTAACAGAGTATCTTCATTCCTGAAAGGCATTGTTAAAGCTGCAATCCATAACTTTTTTGCAAGTTGCAAAACTAATTATTAGAATGTAAATGGAACTGAACAGTTTGCACTATTGCATTGCATTGTATTGCAATGTCTCGCATCGTAGGATCAAGACAGGACTGAATTGAATTGTATTGATCTGTTGGCTGCCTAAAATGTATAAAGATGTGGGCATCCAAGTGGCACACGGGTAAAGTTCCTGGCCACCATAGAGACTAGGGGTTGGAATCCTCCACAGTGCATTCGGCTCGGCCGGGCGTTCAAATGAACACAATTGGCCAGGTTCGCATGTGGGAAGCCGGGAGGGGAGCAGAGATCTTTGTCTCTGCATTAGACTCTTACAGGTTGGTTGAGGTGCCTGTTCCCTGCATGCATCCTCTCAGTGAAACTCAGCTCTGGCAATTAAAAATAACCAGCAGGCAACTTCATGTACATCGGAGGAGACACATGCTCGTCTACACCCACCCACGTAACCAATTGTAGGGTTAGCGGTGACAGGGACTACGTGTGTGGGGACAATTGGATATTTGACTAACTGTAGTTCCCTTTTCCAGAAGGACATTTCCTGTTCCGTTTTCTCATACTGTAGCTTCATTTGATTGGCTCAGCAGCAGATTTGAACTGGCAACACACGTCACGACATGCTGACATGCTGCTGAGCCAATCAAATGAAAGCTGTGAGAAACTGACCCCGGAACAGGATACGTTTATACCACCTTCTGGCAAAGAGAACTACAGTTATGCAAAGAGCCTAATTGGCATAACGGCTAAATTGGGAGAAAAGGAAAAAACGTCGAACATGTTTTTCTAGATGCATCAGATGGCTGATGGCGTATGAAGATGCTTTTGTAATCGTTCTCAGGGGGTGAGACGCACACCCCTAGTGTGTGTGTGTGTGTGTGTGTGTGTGTGTGTGTGTGTGTGTGTGTGTGTGTGTGTGTGTGTGTGTGTGTGTGTGTGTGTGTGTGTGTGTGTGAAACTCTGTCACATATTCTGAACGGCTGCCATGTATATAAGGGAATGTACATTGCTAGGCATGACAGAATTGTTGACCTAATAGCTAAGGACATAAGCTCATATGTTTCATCATCTGCCAAAATGTATAAGCACTCTTGTGTTTCAACTGCCATGTTCATGCGCAATAATGAAAATGATGCCTTTTCAGATGTCACAGCTAATACACCAGATGTTGTTGTTGTTGATGAGGACAGTAGAGAAGTGACCATTTTGGAAGTGGCATGTACATTTGATCACAGTCTGGAAGAGGCATTCCTTACAAAGGTGCTTAAGTACCAACGTCTTAAGGATGCTATCATGCAGCTTGGTTACAAATGTAAACTGCTTGTGTTCGTATTTGGAAGCCTCGGTAATGTCCATAAATCAGTTGTGAGAGGCCTGCAGAATGCAGGAATGCCCAAGCCAAAAGCTAAGGCATTGGCAAAATTCTGTTCAATGTCTGTGATAATTGGCAGTCGCCATATATGGAGGAGGCGATGCTTCCTGTACCCGTGATCTGTATTCTGAAATACTTGTCGTTGAGCTTTTTCCAAGTTTGTCCATCTACTATTGTTTGTGTTCAAGAATTTATTGTTAAAATGTGAACGCAAATAAAGATGTTAAATGTGTGTGTGTGTGTGTGTGTGTGTGTGTGTGTGTGTGTGTGTGTGTGTGTGTGCGTGTCTCACCGTGCTGTGAGGCTGTATGTCTGGTCTCTCCAGAGCGATGGTGATGCAGTTCAGAAAGATGAACACCAGAACGATGTGGTCAAACATCTTATGAGAGATCATACCCTGACACCATTTACGAAACCTGCACACACACACACACACACACAAGTAGGCGCACGCACGCACACACACACACACACACACACACACACACACACACACACACACACACACACACACACACACACACACACACACACACACACACACACACACACACACACACACACACACACACACACACACACACACACGAAGAAGAAGAAGGCAAGAGGAAGGCTCGCGTTAATGAGATGTCTTCTGTCATTTCAACATATTGACTTACTGTAACCGTGACAAAGAGATAGAGAATGAAAAGGGAGAGCCAAGATAAAGGCAATGAAGGAAAGCAGGAAAAGAAGCAAGGAGAGAGGGAGAATGAGATAAGCAGTTAAGGCAAACGAAACCACAAACATGAAAGAATACCGACTATATATTGAATATTATACATTATGCATGTTAAGCTGCATCTTAAGTCTAAACCCTGTGCGTATGTATGAAAATATGCAGGTGAGAGCAAGTATGTATGTATTTATGTTTGTCATTTCACCTTCATTTAATCCTCGCATTGAAGGATGGGCCCTCATTTGCAAAAGAAAATGCAGAGATTACAATAAGTGAGCGCAAGAGTGTGGATGTTATGAAAGATGGGTGATGTGTGTGCGCGCGCGTGTGTGTGTGCGTGTGTGCATGTGCTTGTGTACAGTACATGTATTATTATAAAATCGCCGTCCTAAAATGTTGAAGTCCTCCCAAGTATAGTAATACAAACATGTTTGTGTGTACCTGTGTGTACCTGTGTGTACGTGTGTGTGCGCATGCGTGCGCGTGTGTGTGTGTGTGTGTGCGCGTGCGCGTGTGCGTGTGCGTGTGTGTGTGTGTGTGTGCGTGCGTGCGTGCGTGTGTGTGTGTGTGTGTGTGTGGTGACACCTACGGGTTCTCTGGAGAGAAGAGGTAGAGCGCCCATTCTTCATGTTCTCTGCACCAGCGTGGTTTCCTGCTAAGAAGCTCCTTCTTGAGCCGATACCACAGAGAAGTCTGAGGGGAGGTCAGAGGTCACAGTGTCAGCAAACACAAAATGCAACCATGTCGTTCTTTTCTATCCTCGTCCTCTTCATTTTTCTTCTATTTTTAAGGAATATATATATCGTTGTTGTCAGGTAGAAACTTTGTATGCTCTTGTACTGTATGCCCAAAGCCTTTCCTTTTTTATTACTATTTTTAAAACATTATAAAATAGTGAAAATAGCCAATCTACAAGTGAGACGTTGAGAGCTTGTACATCTGCTATTTTCACTACTTTTGTGTGACACTCTTGAATGATGAAGTTGGACATTTTCGATTGGCGATTCAGCAAAACTCTCTCAAATGCGTTAATGACTGTAAATGTACAAGTTCACAACCAAAGATCAACCATCCATGTGGCATGGAAATGGGGACGAGGGGACATCACTTTTCCGCATTCACCCAGCAGATGGCTTGCTCAGATGAGCACACGTTGCGGAGTTGTCTTTTGACACTTCGCCAAGGGTCGAAGTCGGTGACCTTCTGATTAGCAGACAGCCTCTCCCACTCAGCTATGGCTGCCCCCCAAATGAGAGCAATAAATAGCATCCCCCCATGACTGAACCACTTTGAAGTGGCCGCCGCCCTCATCAATTACCCCAAACACACAGTAGATTACAAACAATGGATCGTTGCAACCGCAGACCAGAGGGAGACGCCGCTGTATTGCTAACGCTGGCACTTTCACCTTTAAATCTATGGAGGCCGATAAGCAAGTGTTTACTCGTTTAAGTAGAAATTAAGTTAATTGGGCCGAGAGCACCAAAGGTTCCTAAATTATCTGCACTCGACAGAAACTGAAGTGAAAGTCGTTAAAGTTAGAAATAAAACAAACGGCAGAAAAGCTTTGCACGGGCTTAGCTCCACTGCAAGGTGCTCTACCTCAGGACTCTTATTAAAAAAAACCTGAACAAATTTAAGCTGCTCACACGCTGCTCCGTTGGCAGGCTGCCACCTGTGTGTGTGTGTGTGTGTGTGTGTGTGTGTGTGTGTGTGTGTGTGTGTGTGTGTGTGTGTGTGTGTGTGTGTGTGTGACACAAAAGGAACCTGCTGCTCAAAGAGCCTCAATCCTGAACTCAGTAATCCTTTACATAAGCACAAACGCACACAGGTGCATACAGCGCTCGCTCTCTCTCTCCCTCTCTCTCTCACACACACACACACACACACTTGAGGCCCTGGCTTCCATTAAGGCTCTTATAATGGTTGTGTCCAGGGAGAAGCATATTGTTGAATCAACCCTATCACAACAGAGCTCACCCAGAAGCACTGTGGAAGTACTCAGCACGCAAAAAGGAGATGAGGTTGCAAGGGCTGACATGTTTTTTGTTCATTTAATAGTAGGACTCATTTTCAACCCAATCCGACCTCCATTGACTGCCAGTCTAACATTAAAGTTCTAAAAAGTAAGAAATTCCTCCTTGTCCTACTGACAGAGTGCACACAAGAAATGTGGCGCTTACTGGTCCAGAGGTTTGCAAGATTAGCATTGAACACACACTCACACACACGTACACGCACACACACACACACACACACACACACACACACACACACACACACACACACACACACACACACACACACACACACACACACACACACACACACACTTTATACTGTATTCGCAATCCATAAACAGGTTGTTTTCTAGCCAGCAAGAAAACAACTACAACCAAAGCCATTCAATTAAAAGCATAAAGAGAAAGTTCACCTCCAAAATGACTTTTCTTTTTTTATTGATTACACACCCCATGGAGATTTTTGGGGTTTTGTCCCATTCCTAAGCCAATCATTTGATGACCAGCAGAAAGATACTAATGTCTCGGGTAGGAGACTCAAAGTTGACACTTGAGTCTCCTACCTGAGCCGCCGCCGGTCATCAAAGTATTGGCTTAGGAATGGGACAAAAACAAAACAATCTCCATGAATTCAAGTCTCCGTGGGGTGTGTAATCGATCATTTTGGGGGTGAACTAGTTAAACTATCCCTTTAACCTCCCTCTAGTCTTTACCATGTTACAGTACGTACCATAACACACAGCTGAGAGGGATACACAGAGGAAGCCAAAGAGAGGCAAACAGAGAGGAGAGAGAGAGAGAGTTACAGTATGGAAAATGTACATATTTACAATATGGAAATAGATAGGAGCTCAATCTAAAGCCTGATGTACACATGGTTGACTTGAAAATCTGTTATTTTTGGGGAGCAACAACATATAAATTAAGCTTAAAGAATCATAGGCCAAAGCTGACATTGGACCGGAGGAGTCAGACAAGCAGACACTCAATTTCCTGCTCATATCAGGAGCGCACACATATAATTGGAAAATATTGTAAGCCAGTGCGTAACTGAAAGCTAATGGGATATGCCAGTCTATTGACATTCCACTCAAATCAGCGGAGTTTGTTTCCTAGAAAGACCTTACCTAATAGCGGAAGGGACAGGGAGTATTTACTGGTCCCCGGGGCAGAGGAAATTACCACCCACAGAGATTAAATGTCAGGCACTCCCCATTAAATATGTAGTATTAGTAGAACTGATGAAGTGTCTCCGATGAGTGTTTCAGAGTGTTTAGATTATCTGTCTGATTCTCTGTAGATTAACCCCTGATATCCTTTCAGGATCAGGGGTTCTCACACTTGGAAAGCTGCCCATTAGTGCTAAACAAGCAAGATGGGGTCTAAAGGAACAGCATGGCTTCCATGGGGTTCTCGGACATCATGTGGCCAGTCTACGGTGTCAGTCATCTACGAGGGCACAACTATGTCGTCAGTCATCTCCACAAGTCCATATCTGGCATTTCCACCCACTGTCTGTCCAGCTTACGTAAATTTGGCAAAAGTGAAGAATCGGCTTCCTCAATTCCTTCCTGCACATGCTAATGGTAAATACCCATCTGCAATTTCAGATCGAAATTGGTCTATCTCCTGAGTGGTCAACCCACTGAGGAGAAAAGGAGATGAGGATGCAGGGGCTGACATAGTTTTGTTCATTTAATCGTTTTTTTTTTCCAACCCAATCCGACCTCCATTGACTGCCAGTAAAAAATTGTAAGTTCTAAAAAGTAAAAAATCACCTCCTTGTTTTTTTCTGCGTTTTTGGCAAGAAAAAGCTATATTCAACAGCCAATAACTAAAGAACGGAGGGTCGCAGTGACACGCTTTTACCCCCGATGGAAGCAGAGACACTCCTCCGTCTTTTGCGACACTCGGTGTGTCGATCGTCCTAGAGTGAAATATTCTGTGGATTGTCAAAAAGACTCAAAATAAGGTAAAAATGCTGGCAATGGCTACAGACTGTTCTGAAAAACTCTGGCAGTGAATGAGCGGGGGTCCTTCAACTGAAAAAAGGCCGAGAATCACCATTTTAGGTAACTCACCTCGTCCTCCATGTCGTCTTCAGGCGAGGAGTCGTCCTTGGGGTCCGAGGTGACGTTGGGTTCGTAGGTCAGCGTCCTCCCGTTGCAGTCCCCGTACTCCGCAATGACCGACGGGCACAGCGTGGACGCCTGCAGCAGTTCCAAGGACACCGGGCGGGGGGGAACCCTGACAACCAGCCCCGCCTCCCCTTCCTCTTCCCCGTCCTCCTCCTCCTCCTCCTCCTCCCCCCCACCACCCTCGCCGGAGAGCAGGCTCTCCCGCTCGCCGCTGGTGTCCCTCCGCTTGAGGCTGGGGGCGCGGCCCAGGCTGTTCCAGCTGGAGCGGCGGCTGCCCCACGAGCTGCCCCCCCCCATGCCGCGGGCCGGGAGAGGCGAGCGTCGGGCGGGACTCGACTGGCCCTGCAGGAGACAGCAGGGGGCAGAGTGTGAGCGCAGGGATATGGACCATTCACAGTTTGCGTAGTGCAGAGATACATTATATTTGTGCACATATACGCAGGTTTGCTCCATTTCCCCAAAAAGTATACAGGAGTGCAATTAAGTAAAGGACCCAGTAGAAAAATACAAATAAAAGAAAGGTCAACCTGAAGTTAAACTAGATCCCATGCAAAACAAGAAAAAAGTGCTGTTCATAATTGTTCATGGGTGTGTGTGTGTGTGTGTGTGTGTGTATATATATATATATATATATATATATATATATATATATATATATATATATATATATATATATATATATATATATACATATATATATATATATATATATATATATATATATATATATATATATATATATATATATATATGTATATATTAGGGCTGGGACTCGATTAAAAAAAATAATCTAATTAATTAGAGGCTTTGTAATTAATTAATCAAAATTAATCGCATGTTTAATCGCATATCAATATTTGACCTGAGAAGCAATTTCTTTTCAGTAAAAACAGATTTTGGTATATGAGTGAATCAATGAGTGAATACATAAGTTTAAGCAACAAAAAATAGTTCTGCACACAACCGTGTTTTTATCCACGCTTCCATCAGAGAGTTTTTTAAATCTAAATTTCCCATCCACTGGGCCAAGCAAAGCAGTCTGATCGGCTTCTTGTCCCATCGTGTGAACTGGGGTGTGTTGGCTGTTGGTTGGTGCACTGGTATGATTGGTACGCCTGAAACTCGTCCAGTGAGAAGGTTCTGTGGTGCATAAACTAAGCGCGATTAAAATGCGATTATTTTTTTTAATCGTGTTCATTTTCTGTAATTAATTAATCTAAATTAATCAGTTAAAGTCCCAGCCCTAGTATATATATATATATATATATATATATATATATATATATATATGTTATAGTACAGTACGATGTTACAGTATGATTGGAAAACCCCGTTGGATAGAAAAAGCGCTCAGTTTTCGGCGTGAGACTTTTGGCTTTGATGTCGCCGCGGTACAAACCGAGCGCTCCGCTCCCTCCCACGGGCGCCAACGTAGAAGAAAACGAGCGCTCCTTTTTTAATCCGACGGGTTTTCCAATCGTACTGTAGCGTATACACTTTAAATTCAAGGAATCTTTGTATATACAGTATCTGTCTGTCCTTCACATATCTCGATAACTTCATCCAACTGGCCACTGTACTTATCCTACTATAATTCTACTAACCTCTGTCTGTAGTGGTGAAGCTGCTACCCGGTTCTCCTCAGTGGCTGGAGCAATTGCTCTGATTTTGCACACAGCCATTGACCATTACCATCTGAACTTAACTGTGAAGCCCGTTTTTCAATTTCATCAAATCTCAGCTTCTTATTAGCGTTTATGTGTCAAACAATGGTGGACTCTTGATCAAACTGCGCATGCGTCGCGTCGCGCCTGTGTGTGTCTACAGCGCGGACCTTTTACCCCCGGTCTCAGTAGCGGGGGGCGGGGCGGGTGCGAGGAGAGACAGGCGAGTTGAGTGAAACGAGTTGGGGAAGCACACTGCTCACGCGACAGGACATGCAATAACCCCACGATTGCAACTACTTTCGCCTGCACACTTCACCGGGTATGGTCTAGTATACCGTAATTGTAATAAGTAATTTTTCTGTCTAAAGTAAAGGCAAAACTCGTTAAAGCTATATAGTACATTAGGCATTTGATATTTTAGATGTTTTTTATGTTTGCTAATGGCTTGTGAATGGGAAAAGGAAGGAAGGAGTTTGGTGCCTGATCACTTCCTGAAGGCCCAGCAGTACTGTCACTCACCAGAGATCGCTGGTCATAGGCCGAGGGGTCCATGGAGGCGGAGCTTCCACGACGAGAATCCACGTGACCAATCACTGCCTCTGAATATCCCAAACCCACGTCGCTGTACCCATGTCCCGCCTCTCTGTAGATGAGCTCATCCCCCAGAATAGACTCTGGGCCCAATGAGCTCTTAGGGGTGGGCATGGGTGTAGCGGCTGTACGCATAATTATGGGAGGAGACAAAGAGCTGCGAGGGTCAATGTGACCGTTGGCCGTCATCATCAGAGAGTACATCTTCAGCTCTGGGGAGAAAAAATATGAAGGAGAAGTGGCATCACCTTGATTATTATCAACTTCTTTATCTGCATCATGATCTGCACTAAACATTTGTTCATCTTCTGTCATCTCCTCTCCTCCATGTTGTCTGGCCTACCTGTGTCTCTAAGTTGCTCCACCTTCTCATCTTCCTCAAAGTTGTCCGACTTCTTATCATCATCAGACTCCGACCGGTTGGCATCCCCCTGACACACACAAGCACAAGCACACACACACACACACACACACACACACACACACACACACACACACACACACACACACACACATTTGCATATGGTAAGCGAAACGAAACAAACTACAATTTCACATCTCATAGACCTTCTGGACGTCAAAAACAAAGATGGCTGTATATTCTCACCTCGGCTTGGAAGCCCTCGACCAAGATGGCCACCAGTAAGTTGAAGAGGACGTAGTTGCCGAACGTCATGAGGGCAACGAAGTACAGAGCGGCCACAGGAGACGTGGAGGCCATGCCGTTATATAACACTACGTTCCAATCCTCCTGGGTCAGAATCTACACATACACACACATAGAGAGATAAATACATAGAGACATACATACACACGTGGGTGGGTAGGTATAGCTGCCTTCAATGCCATTATACAACAGTATACCTCAGCTCAATACACCTGACAGAGAAATAGCGCGCGTGTGTGTGTGTGTGTGTGTGTGTGTGTGTGTGTGTGTGTGTGTGTGCACACGCACGTGTGCACATTTATCCGAGTGTGTGTGAGACCTGGAGCTTGACTGATGAAAGCCTTTAACACTGGGATGTAGTTCATGAAAGCTCACTTTGTCTCTGCCCACTCATTAAAACGGTGTCCGTGACTCAATGCACAGTGCTGTGTGTGTGTGTGTGTGTGTGTGTGTGTGTGTGTGTGTGTGTGTGTGTGTGTGTGTGTGTGTGTGTGTGTGTGTGTGTGTGCGCGTGTGTGTGATATTGTATAGTCCCCAGGTGCCTGTAGGGGCCATAGTGAGTATAACTCCCTCAGATGGCACTCAATTCTACTTACAGTAGTATTGGACAAAATGCTTTTTCAGCATCCCTTTCAGCGTCCACACACACACACACACACACGCACGCGCGCGCACACACACACACACACACACACACACACACACACACACACACACACACACACACACACGCACACTTCAGCATTCCATGTTTCTGGCTTTCTGCTGACACCTTCACTATCAATAAGAGGACCATCTATCAGTAGCAACGGCACAATATTCTCATACACACATGCGTGCGCGCACACACACACACACACACACACACACACACACACACACACACACACAAACTCACACAAACACACTCACACAAAAGAAAGAGCAAGAGGGGGAGAGAAAGTGAGAGAGAGACTATGGGGTGGACAAGAGGTTGACACAGATACTGTATAGTACACACATGAATGATCATGAGTTGACAGTATATGGCTTTCTATGCGGCATCAGGTTTTACAGTAAGAGAAGGCCAACAGCCAGCTTATCTCTGTACACAGTAAACACAGTAAAAATCCTCAGTGTTCATTTAAGTCTGACAGTCTACATTTGCACACTCTCAGAAGTTACAGATGGACAAATGAACACTGAGGATTTGACTGTGTCGCACGCTGTTTCTCTACACAGGATTATGAGTTTCTTCTCATATGCTGAGTTTGAGTTACAGGCTAGTATGCTATTGAAAAATCTATCATTGCTTTCATGGAAATAAAAAGGAGCTTATACTCACACAGTTATTTTCAATAATGGCTGAGTTGAAGTTTTTGTGAAAATATTTCTATATGGTAGAGTATGCTAACACAATATAACTTGGACAAGGCCTTTGACACAATACTGTTTCTGGTTTGACACGAATTTTGATCTGGAGGTCAAAATACATTTTCTCCCCGGAGCAAGCAGGCAGGGCTCTATCAGCTCAGTGAAATTTTCAGCACTTGCACAGAAGACCCGGGTTCAAATCCGGGGTAGAACAGGAAAGCTACATAGTGCAGCTTTAAGGGCGGTTCATTCATGGTAAGACAGACAACCCCTGACCTGAAACACAGTGACGATGGCCCACAGCAGAGAGTCAAAGTTCTTGCGGTCGGGGATGGTGTCTCCGTTCTCTGTGCGGAGGCTGAACTTGCAGCCAAACAGGTGCATACCCAGGATACTGCAGGGGGACACAACACACAAGAAACACACACGTGTTGGATCGGTGCAGTGGTGGAAAAAGTACTCAAATGTTTTACTTAAGTAAAAGTATCAATACGATCGTGTGTCGATCGTCCTGGAGACAAAATATTCCGTGGCTCTTGAAAGGTTAGTAAAAATGCTCAAAAACAAATGAGTTCATGCATTATAAGTTTAGCGGAACAGCACATTATAAGTACCATACTTAGTCAGTTATAAGGTGTCGTTATAAGGTGCCTTTATACATAAAGACACTTTATAACTACTTATAGGCCTTTAAGTAAAGTGTTGTGCCGTCTTGTATTGTATGTATACCTGAACGTGAAGATGAAGAGCATCAGCAGCATGCAGAAGGTGGCCACGTTGTCCATGGTCTTCATCAGGACCACCAGCTGTCTCCTCAGGGCAGGGAGGAAGCGGACCAGCTTCAGAACGCGCAGCAGACGGAACGTCCGCAGAACCGACAGACCGCCGTCCGCCTGACCCACGATCTCCCAAACACTGCCAAGAAAGAAACACACACACAGGCCTCTAAGCTTGAGGGTTTGAGGGAAACAAGCAAGTTAATACTTCGTCCTTCAAAGAGAATTTGGGCCCGGGCGGCTGGCGTAGCCGTCTGGGCACCTAAGCTGCTAATCCTGACAGGGTGTCGCGGGTTCAAATCCCGATCGCGACGACCTTTGCTGCGTGTCACCCCGCCATCTCTCTCCCCATTTCCTGTCAGTCTACTGTATTATCTATCAATAAAGGCAGAAAAATACCCCCAAAAAATATATATAAAAAATGTATATATATATTTGCAAAAATAGCCACTCAACAAGTTCACAGCGCATTGTAGATCTGTTATTTTAGCTATTACAAAAAAAAGAAAAGAAAAAGAATTTTGCCAAAATAGGCATGTCAGGGTTAACGCGGTCAACGTACATTTTTTAAATAAACTGTTAAATTGTGATATTATCAAACATAAATATCAAACATATCAGTCTACATTTATTTACCAAAGGGAAATGCATCCATTTAATACAGCATGACCAGAAGCAGGGATATAACATATCCCCAATTCCCCAGCACCAATAAAAAGATGGACCCCCCCCTAAATGAACCCTCTGTGGGGCAAATGAGGGGCTGAAACATTTGACACATAGGAGCAGGAATGGGTACAGCTGGCGCTAAGTGGCAGTGGCAGCTGTGCAGGGAGCTCAGGTTGGCACCGCATGTTGCCCCAATGTTCAAAGTCATTTTGGCAGCTTCTGATTCATGCCTTAGAGGTTTAAAGCTCGCTCATGGGAACGGGTTAGCAACAAAGACAGGATAGGACCATGACTAGGCCATCTGCCTTGTCTACTTCCCTGGAGTTCCTGAGCAACACACGCACGCACGCACGCACGCACGCACGCACACGCACACGCACACGCACACGAGCACGCACACGAGCACACACACACACACACACACACACACACACACACACACACACACACCACACTCTACCTGTAGGGCAGTGGTGGAAAAAGTACTCAAATGTTTTACTTAAGTAAAAGTAACAATTCTGCAATGCAGAAATACTCTGTTACAAGTAAAAGTCCGGAATTCAAAATGTACAAAAGTATTGGCATCAAAATGTACTTAAAGTACCAAAAGTAAAAGTACTCATTGTGCAGAATGTCCCATTTTAGTTCCAAATGCATTAACAATATTTTGAAAATAGCCGATCTACAAGCCACAATGCGTCGCATCGCGACGCATTGTGAGCTTGTAGATCTGCTATTTTCAAATGGCCGAAATATATACAGAGCTGAAGTGGTTAATGTGTGTTTTGTAATGATAATCAAAATCTACAAAGTAACTAGTAACTCCATTTTTCTAATAATTGTAGTGGAGTAAAAGTACAATATTTGTCTCTGAAATGTATTGGAGTAGAAGTAAAAGTACTGAAAATTGGAAGTAAAAACACCTAAAAATTGTACTTAAGTACAGTACTTGAGTACATGTACTTAGTTACTTTACACCACTGCTGTAGGGTTAGGGTAAGCTGCAGGGTTATGGGAAAGTCAGGGGCTGATATAGGATATTGCGTTAGTGCCTGTGTGGAAGGGGATAGTTGTCTACTGAGTGTGCCAGTTTATTGCCGCCACACATGAGGCAATGCATTTATAGACACGGTAATGTAATCTGTGAATATTTATAATCACAAGCACTGTGGTAATACGTTGCTATATAATGGCTTTGTTTCCTTGTACTGTAGCACGCTGTGTCTGTAAGTAGACAGTAATGCTACGTTGAAGAATGTCCCTATACTTCATAATGTGCTTACGACTGTGTGAAAACACAATGTAGAGAACAAAACACTACCTTCTATGTACAGGCAGTACACTGTATATGACTATAAACAAACTATGTTCTCACAATAGTAAAAAAAATATATACAATACTGTACATCTCCCCATACAGTACAGTCAGTGGTGTAAAGTAACTAAGTACATGTTATCACCTCCCCCATGACAGCCGGGGCGCCTGATGGAGGGGAAAGGAACTGGTTGGAATAACGTGTTCCTTCCACGCGCTACGTCCAACCAGGGAAACTCCCCCCTGTCAGGTGACAAGAAGGTCAGTTGGCTCTCATGCACTGAAGGAAGCATGAGCTCGGCCCTGGCCTCCCTGGCTGTGGGGGACTGGTGTAGCGCTGGTGTAGGACTGGTGTAGCGCCCAGGATCACTTAAGAAATTGGCACCAGGTGAAAAAAATGGGTTACAAAAATCGCGGGATAAAAATGTTTTTTAAAAAAAGTACATGTACTCAAGTACTGTACTTAAGTACAATTTTGAGGTATTTTTACTTTGCGAAGCAACGCGTTGTGAGCTTGTAGATCTGCTATTTTCAAACATTTTAGTACTTTTACTTTTGGTACTTTAAGTATATTTTGATACCAACACTTTTGTACTTTTATTCAAGTAGCATTTTGAACACAGGCCTTTTAAAAGTAACAGAGTATTTTTTACTAGAGCATACCCGGTCGACGCATCCGTGGGGGGATATGCGCACATGATCTGGCAACCCGGGAGGCGACACTGTTTCACACATAAACGCTAATAAGAAGCTGAGATTTGATGAAATTGAAAAACGGGCTTCACAGTTAAGTTCAGATGGTAATGGTCAATGGCTGTGTGCAAAATCAGAGCAATTGCTCCAGCCACTGAGGAGAACCGTGAGGAAAACCGGGTAGCTTCACGCACCACTACAGACAGACTCACCCCTTACTAGAATTATAGTAGGATAGTAGGATAGTAGGATAGTAGGATAGCGTGGTATTGTAGTACTTTTTCCACCACTGAGTACCAGTGTTAGATTTTCATGACAGCTCCGTTGTGCGAATAGAGAATATTAGGGGGAATTTCACAAAATTCAACTACAAACATCCCATCTGGAGTACAACGCTGACTAGATGAGAGCCAAGTTGTCAACTCTCCCCTCCGAGTGGCTGTCGATTGATCTGATGAGAGCCGCATCAAACGGAGTGACAGGCAGACAGCCGGCCAGATGGCTCCCAGTGGGGCTCGTGACAAATGTTCTGCTGACAGAACGGAACCTCTCGTGCCTGCGGGACGCTTCAGAACGGTGGGAAACCCAGAGCGAGCGCCTCGAACGCAGATGCTGTACAAATAGGAAGTGGTTTCGAATCCAAGCGATGCCAACGTCGAACTAATGAGGGGGCATTGATACGAACTGTGATCCTTATGCCTGATTCACTAATGAGAGTGTGTAATTGTCTCCGCCAGGAGACATTGTTTTGACTTTCCGTGAAACAAGCTAACATTGGTCAAGCCTCACGTGACACGTGACAATACGGTGAAATAGTGTGATCTGATTGGCTAGTGACGTATAGCGGCCTATAAATACATGTGTCACTTTGAAAGAGTCTGTGCCTCTTTCAAAGTGAGGTAAGACAGGAATAATCACGAAATGGCTGAGAAATGGCGGATACTGTAACAATTGGATAGGACACTTACACAGACAGGACAGATAGGACACTTACACAGACAGGACGGATAGGACACTTACATAGACAGGACGGATAGGACACTTATACAGACAGGACGGATAGGACACTTACACAGACAGGACGGATAGGACACTTACATAGACAGGACGGATAGGACACTTATACAGACAGGACGGATAGGACACTTATACAGACAGGACGGATAGGACACTTATACAGACAGGACGGATAGGACACTTATACAGACGGATAGGACACTTGTGTCATGTTACTATGACACAGTAACATGTTCTATTTTTTGTAAGAATTAGAACATAAGAATTAGAACATTCCCAACATTCCCAACACAAGTCTGCTGGCGGAGACTTGTGATCCGAGGAGCACTTTTTCTAGTTATATATGTGTTCTATCATTTGCATATCAATATATCAATGTTTATCTTTTGCATGACCAATTGCATGATTATCACATGTACAGTGTGTGCATTGTTTTTTTAGCCAATAAATGTCACCCATGTTTTCTCCCAATTTAGTCAAAATGGCAATTAACCCTCGCCACACATTTCCGTGTCACCACTGCTATTGTACCCTACTGGCATCTCTAATCCTAATCCTCCTGTTCAACACCCACTACTGACAGATGCCGCCCCGGGCCACAGGAGCCGCAGGAGCCGATATCGCAGCGACAAACATCGCCCTCCCTCCCCTGAACTGAACACTTAGTCCAGGGGCCAACACTGATATTTTCACAAATTGGTACCACCTAAGGTGACCGTAAAGTTTTTGTATTTTTGTCTTCCTACATGTCTCTAGTTTATATTTTGGTATGATAACCCTTCCAATCTTGTAGCTTAATGGCAGTTATCACTACCTACTGGCTAATGTATCCGGTAGGAGACACAAAGTAGAATCTTTGTGTCTCCTACAGCCGGGCATCAAATTATTGCGACAAAAAACAAAATATATCCATGTATTCAAGGCTTCATGGGGTGTGCAATTGATAACTTCTCAGATTTTTGGTGTTTGCAAAAAGACTGCTTTCCATAAGCTTGTAAAAGTTGACCCTCCTTCGGTCCAGGGTGGTCATAGCTGAATGGGTAGAGAGTCCCCCTGGGAAACCTAAAGAGGAGTTCACCCAAAAAAATATTTATTTTCTATCAATTGCACACCCCATGAAGCCTTGAATACATGGATATATTTATTTTTTTGTCGCAATAATTTGATGCCTGGGTGTAGGAGACACAAAGATTCTACTTTGTGTCTCCTACCGGATACATTAGCCGGTAGGTAGTGATAACTGCCATTAAGCTACAAGATTGGAAGGGTTATCATACCAAAATATAAACTAGAGACATGTAGGAAGACAAAAATACAAAAACTTTACGGTCACCTTAGGTGGTACCAAAATATGGCCTGGCCCCTGGACTAACTGCCAATTGCTCTATGCACAGCTCTATGCACAGCAGCCATATTGTGAAGAAAGTGGGCCTCTTCCTTAGTTCCTAGGTGTTACCAATGATGCTAATGAAGGCTCTGTTCCATTCTGCTTAAACAGAGTCAGGGTGCTGATATTGTGCATGTTGGCTCACTGGAAACACTCTGCTACACCAGTGGGTCTCAAAGTGTGGTCCACGGACCCTCATGGTTCCTTGAGGGGGTTCCAAATGGCCCCTTACGGGTGTGTAACTCTGAGAGTGTACACATGGAACCAAATGGACCCGTAAGGGTCCTTTTTGCTTCCATTTGTACACTCTCAGAGTTATGGGGGTCCTTGAAATTAAAAAGTTTGAGAACCACTGTGCTACACGAAATGGAACAGAGTCTTCATTAGTTTGAAGGCTCTGTTTCATTTTGTGTAGCACAGTGGCCAATTTCCTTCCAATATGGCTGCTGTGCATAGAGCCTGTTGTGTTCGTATGCAGATGCTTCCGGATGCACCGCCGTCGATTCAAGCCCCATGGTGGTGAACAGGAACTTTACACCTGTGCCACCCGAGCGCCCTACTGTGTGTACACTGTTGGTATCATTTTTTAATACAAACCCAGTAGGTGGGATGATGTTGTTTGACCTGTTACCTATTATGTATATCCAATTTAAAGCTGCAATCTGGACGTTTTGTGTCCTACCCAGGATTCTTCCGCAGTGGTGGAAGAAGTAAAAGTATCAATACTGCACTGTAGAAATACTCTATTACAAGTACAGTAAGGTATACTTAGTTACTTTACACCACTGCTCTTCCGTGACTTATTCCGCTCTCCCCAAAAGAGAATCCCTACTTGGCCATGAGGAAATATTGTGATTATGAGCTTCAAGCAGGGCTACTTGTCAAACAGTAGGCGTGCTGTCCTACACAAGGCTCTAAATTACTCAATGGAAGCGTAGGGAAGACCGCCTCAAACCACTGCAGATGTACTAGTGTTGTATTAACACACTCTACCGTAACGGATTGGCTCAAATAAGGTTTTGTTCATTAAAGCAAGGATTACAGCTTTAAGGCAGAAATAGATCTCTCGCTTGCAGACATTGATGAAAACCGGGAAACATGCTGTCGAGCCTATTAAAACCCAATTAAACGCCATCATAATATCCTCACTGTCAGTGAAGCAGGTGCTGATGTACTATAACTACTAAAACTAATCATCCCTAATAGACCTCGGGGCATTTAAAAACCTGACATTATGTTTTTAGATTGAATTAACGGAACCTGTGTCGGATAATAGAATCAAAATCGTTCCGTTGCAGTTTGTTGGGACTTGCTGAAACTGCAAATGACATGCCAAGTAAAATCCTTAGTGTCAGTTTATCCATTTGTAACTCTTAAAGTGTCTAAATCAGTGGTTCTCAACTTGTGGGTCGGTGATTTTGGGGGGGTCCCATCTGGGGGGTCCCCAGATGGGGGTCCCCACAACGCCTCGCAAAGCTATTTTTACAATATTTATCTGTGGAACCAAGTCAAACTAAATGTGATTCCTACAATTCTGAGTCAGGGTGGGGGTGTCCTCAGTTCAAATGTGATTATTTGGGGCGGTCGCGGCCTGAAAAGGTTGAGAACCACTGGTCTAAATATACATTCAGAGTTAAATTAGCACTCCTGTATGGACATATTCTCTGCCTTATATCTCTTTGATACAGACTCACATTGTCCAGAGAGGACAAACCAACAAGGTGGATATTCCTACCTTTTATAAGGTCAGCTGTTTGAGACATTTCTGCTTTATGGGATAATCTCTTGAGAAAGATTCCACTAACAGATGGGTTCCCAGATTGGTAAACTAGCGACAAGCAGGGAGGACAGGCAACGACATACCGCAGAAGTCATCACCTGGATTCAAACCCACAACTTTATGAATAGGGCTGTGAGGTTTTATATTACACTAGATTTTCAAATCCAGTCCTATATTGCACTGATCAGTTGAAGCCATTTAAGGCCATTGTTAAACACTGCTGTAACACTGCTGTATAGTTCCCTGTATTAGTCAGGTTGCTTAGGACCAGCTTTTAGGAAAATGTGGACACGGCTGACAAAAGAGCCACATTTTTTCTATATGCTCTCCATCACCATAAGTTTCATTTTGGATGGGGAGCCACGTCATCAAGATGGCAGAAGGCGGCCATCTTGGATTTCAAAGATGGCCACCATGGGAATATCAACAAGTGACTATTTCTGCCATGATTTGGACATTTGGTTCATTCTGGCAATATATCTGATACGAGCGGTGCATCATAATCACCCGTTGCTGAGCTTCGTGAGACGTTTTAAACCACATTGTGTTGTACCGCAAACTTAACTTAAACTGTCATTTACTTGACTAATTAGTAAATGATGATAAACACACAAAATGAGAAACACATGGCGTGGCTTCGATGTGGATCTCTGCCGTCATGATGATGATGTCATATTGATGACATCACTCTTGCCCAATTATGGAGGGGGCGGCATCCTGCACACATCGGTGTTGCTAGGCATTCATGGCAACCGATTATGTTGTGAGTGTCAGACCAAAGCTCTGCTCAGATATATGAGGTGTGAAGTTACTTTAGACGTCCACTTCTAGACCAGAAGATGGTGTGTCCACACGTGTTGTGAGAGCAAGGTATACAGAACTTTGGTAGACAAAGAATACAGGGAGATAGAGAGGGCACATTTTCCAGCCTCAACAGAACCTACAACTCTGTTCCCATCACAGTCCATGTACAGCAGCAGCGCTGACCATGAACCGCCACTCCTGGGAGGAGTGTGGTCCCAATCCTCCCAGACTAAGCTCTCCTGTTCTGAGTGTACCTTCACGTCTCATCCGAGCCACGACGACCTCAACCGCCAACCGCTGAGGCATGGACATATCTGCTCAGAGGCCCGTCAGCAAATAGTCAGCTCTGTAACCAGCCGGAAACAAGGAGACACAGACCCACCAAAATCTCAAAGTCATCAACGGTTTACCAAGGTTTTAACTCAACCAGGAGATGTAAAGAAAAATCAGACGATTTACAAAGGAAAGAAAACTCAGATCTGTAAACAGTGTCACAAAAGTTTCAGTGAGTCAGGTAGTCTGAACAGACACCAGCATGTCCACACTGGAGAGAAACCTTTCCACTGTAAACAGTGTGACAAGAGTTTCAATCAGATAAGTAACCTGAAGACACACCAGCGTATTCACACTGGAGAGAAATCTTTCTACTGTAAACTATGTGACAAGAGTTTCAGTGAGTTAGGTAGTCTGAGGAAACACCACCGTATTCACACTGGAGAGAAACCTTTCCACTGTAAACTATGTGACAAGAGTTTCAGTGTCTTAGATAAGCTTAAGACACACCAGCGTATTCACACTGGAGAGAAACATTTCCACTGTAAACAGTGTGACAAGAGTTTCAATCAGATAAGTAACCTGAAGATACACCAGCGTATTCACACTGGAGAGAAACCTTTCTACTGTAAACAGTGTGGCAAAAGTTTCAGTAGGTCAGATCGTCTTAAGACACACCAGCATATTCACACTGGAGTAAAACCTTTTCACTGTAAACTATGTGACAAGAGTTTCAGTGTCTTAGATAAGCTTAAGACACACCAGCGTATTCACACTGGAGAGAAACCTTTCCACTGTAAACAGTGTGACAAGAGTTTCAGTGAGTTAGGTAGTCTGAGGAAACACCAGCGTATTCACACTGGAGAGAAACCTTTCCACTGTAAACTATGTGACAAGAGTTTCAGTGTCTTAGATAAGCTTAAGACACACCAGCGTATTCACACTGGAGAGAAACCTTTCTACTGTAAACAGTGTGACAAGAGTTTCAATCAGATAAGTAACCTGAAGATACACCAGCGTATTCACACTGGAGAGAAACCTTTCTACTGTAAACAGTGTGGCAAAAGTTTCAGTAGGTCAGATGGTCTTAAGAAACACCAGCATATTCACACTGGAGAAAAACCTTTCCACTGTAAACTATGTGACAAGAGTTTCAGTGTCTTAGATAAGCTTAAGACACACCAGCGTATTCACACTGGAGAGAAACATTTCCACTGTAAACAGTGTGACAAGAGTTTCAATCAGATAAGTAACCTGAAGACACACCAGCGTATTCACACTGGAGAGAAACCTTTCTAATGTAAACAGTGTGGCAAAAGTTTCAGTATGTCACATAGTTTTAAGACACACCAGCATATTCACACTGGAGAAAAACCTTTCCACTGTAAACTATGTGACAAGGGTTTCAGTGTCTTAGATAGTCTTAAGAAACACCAGCGTATTCACACTGGAGAGAAACCTTTCCACTGTAAACAGTGTGACAAGAGTTTCAGTGAGTTAGGTAGTCTGAGGAAACACCAGCGTATTCACACTGGAGAGAAACCTTTCCACTGTAAACTATGTGACAAGAGTTTCAGTGTCTTAGATAAGCTTAAGACACACCAGCGTATTCACACTGGAGAGAAACCTTTCTACTGTAAACAGTGTGACAAGAGTTTCAATCAGATAAGTAACCTGAAGATACACCAGCGTATTCACACTGGAGAGAAACCTTTCTACTGTAAACAGTGTGGCAAAAGTTTCAGTAGGTCAGATGGTCTTAAGAAACACCAGCATATTCACACTGGAGAAAAACCTTTCCACTGTAAACTATGTGACAAGAGTTTCAGTGTCTTAGATAAGCTTAAGACACACCAGCGTATTCACACTGGAGAGAAACATTTCCACTGTAAACAGTGTGACAAGAGTTTCAATCAGATAAGTAACCTGAAGACACACCAGCGTATTCACACTGGAGAGAAACCTTTCTAATGTAAACAGTGTGGCAAAAGTTTCAGTATGTCACATAGTTTTAAGACACACCAGCATATTCACACTGGAGAAAAACCTTTCCACTGTAAACTATGTGACAAGAGTTTCAGTGTCTTAGATAGTCTTAAGAAACACCAGCGTATTCACACTGGAGAAAAATCTTTCTACTGTAAACAGTGTAACAAGAGTTTCAGTGAGTTAGATAGTCTTAAAAAACACCAGCATTTGTGAAACATGTATGATGATGATCCATAATGATCTCACAGAGCATTCAAATCCACACTGGAGGCTAATATAACCAAATCAGGCTGTTACTGCATGCTTACAGAGAGAGAGGAGCAACGATCCGGTGGGAGGTTACCATAATGCTTCATTTATGCACGTACCGCATGCTGCAGAGATGCAAGGTTGTCCAGTTTTAAAGGTGTCCTACCACTAACAAAGATGAAAATGATGTAAATATGCATTGCTAGAATGAACATATTTATTTGATCTTGGTACAAACAAAAATCAAGTGGTATTCTCAATAGCTTAAATGCATTCCTTGACACCAAGATTAACCTTCTAAATGGCTTGGAAGCCGAGATATTGGCACTTATAGCTATTACATGGTGGCCATCTTTGAAATCCAAGATGGCCGCATTCCGCCATCTTGATGATGTGGCTCCTACGAAATATTTAAAGTTATGGTGATGGGGAGCATGTGGAAAGAATCTGGTGCTTTTGTTCGCTGTGTCCACATCTGGACCTAAGCGACCTGACTAATTGCCAGAATGAACCAAATGTTAAAATATTGGCAGAAATAATCACTTGCTGATATTCTCAATAGCTTTATCAATTCCTTGACCCCAAAAATAAATATTTTGACACCAAGATTGAACTTCTAAGTGGCTTGGAAGCCGAGATATTGGCACTCATAGATATTACATGGTGGCCATCTTTGAAATCCAAGATGGCCGCCCTCTGCCATCTTGATGACGTGGCTCCCCGTCCAAAATGAAACTTATGGTGATGGAGAGCATGTAGAAAAAAATTGGCGCTTTTGTCAGCCCTGTCCACATTTATTTGCTAACAGCCCTGAATACTGTATATGTATGCAAAGTAGGTTTCTTCTTCAATGCGGATTGGAGCAACGGTGCGGATGTCTGGATGTTACAGATGTGATGGGATTGACTGGATTTGGGTTGGAGTGTTTGTGGTACACCAGTGTCAAAAAATTATATGAATTTGGCCACGGACCCCCATCTCAAAATATTTTGTTCAAGGGACCCCCAGAAGCAAAGATTTGAGTTAAACAATGTTGGCTTTAAAAAAAAATCAAATATTTGCGCAAATGTTCAAGAATTTTCAAAAATTGCAGATCTACAAGCTCATGGCGTGGCACTAGGTGCCGCGCTATGAGTTTGTATATCTGCTATTTTTTCCCCCTGGTACCCTGCCCAGGGGTTCTCCGGACCCCACTTTGAGAACCAATGTGGTACAGTTTACTGGTTGAACCAGGAGGGCCACTATCAGCGGATATAGTATAATACCTGATGATGACGATGATGCTGTCGAATATGTTGTAGGGGTTCTTGATGTAGCCGAACACGCCGAAGGCCACCAGCTTGAACACCATCTCCAACACAAACATACTGGTGAAGACGATGTTGCTGATCTCCAATATGTCTGTCAACTCTTCAGGCTGGATGGAGAGAGAGAGAGAGAGAGAGAGAGAGAGAGAGAGAGAGAGAGAGAGAGAGGGGGGTGAGAGAAAGTATGAGAGACAGAAGACGGAACCAACCAACAAACTAAAGAACAAAAAAAACTTAAAGGACGACTTCACCACTTTTCAACATATCTTCATATAATAGGTCCTCACTGATGCTCATGATAAAATGGTACTTTTTTTTCCTAATCAGTCTGTGTCTCAGAGGAGGGCTGTAGACAGTTCAGAAACCTGTCTACCAGTGACATCATCGATGGGGAATCCAAGCTAATAGAAACTGCAGGCTTTGTATTCCTAGAAAGTTGCAATGCAATAATAGATCCCATTGTTCTCGCCTTAATAAAAATCGGAATAAAAAAATTGTAATCTTTTTGGGAAAAAGAATCCTGCCTAACGATGATGTCACTGGTAGACGGGTTTCTGGACTGTCCACAGCCCTCCTATGAGACACAGACCAAGTAGAAAAAGATTGTATCATTTTATCATGAGCATTAGTGAGGACCTATTATATGAAGACATGTTGAAAAGTGGTGAAGTCGTCCTTTAACGGATCATGACAGCAGAAAGGTCATTAGTTTAGTAGGGTTGGGATCCAGAACCCGGATCCGACATTGACCGGAATCGGCTCCATTTGAACACTCTCAGAGTTCACAGACCTGTTAGTGTAAAGAGAACCGTTAGGAAATCGGAACCGTTAAGAGGGAATCGTTAAGGAGCCGGAATCGTTAAAATCATGACGGATCCCAACCCTATAGTTTAAGTGGATCTCAGTTAGTACATCAGCTGTCCTCCATGAGCTGTGAAACCTCCCTCTGCCCTGCCCCAGCACTGAGCTGAGACATTATCAATTAACCCATTAAGACCGGGAACGCATCTGTGTCATTTTAACATTTCTTTGGCTATTCAAAAATAGCAGATCTACAAGCTCATATGAGCATTTTCTTTTTTGAAGAATCGTGATTTGTTTTTGCAAATCTTCGAATATATATATGTTTTAAAGCGAACATTTTTAACACTGAGCTGTGCTTCTGGGGGGGTCCCTGGAACAACATATTTGGAGATGGGGGTCCGCGGCCAAATACATATTATTTTGGGGGTCGTTGACATGGAAAAGTTGGAGCATCACTGATATAGCAACATACTGTTAGAATTTAGAAAACATTTTTAGATATGTATTTGGCCGTGGACCCCCATCTCAACATGTTAGGGACCCCCAGAAGCAAAGATTTGAGTTACAAATGTTCACTTTAAAGATATATATAATATATATATCTTGAACATTTGTAAAACAATCTCGGAAATGTTGAATTTATTATATTCAAAGCTTTGCTCACATTTTCGAGATTTTTCTAAAATAGCAGATCTACAAGCTCATAGCGCGGCGCCGAGTGCCGCGCTATGAGCTTGTAGATCTGCTATTTTTGAATAGCCCAAAGGAACCTAAAATGACACAGATGCGTTCCCGGTTTGAATGGGTTAAGCTCAGAGCTGCGGTCAGGTCCGATCAATCAGGCCCAGCCAACAGTGCATGCATCACTCCTGATCTATTGCACTTAGCTCATAGTGCAGCCAGGGTCCCACACAGGAATAATCTAATGTCCTCTGGTGTATTGTAAGCATGCACTTTAATGGAAAAACCTTAGCCGTTCCATTATGGTGATTCTAAAGCTTTTTGATTTCCAGGACCCCCAGTTATAATACATTTGGACACAGACCCCCATTTTACAATATTATTATATATATTTTTTTTTTATCTCTGGGTCTGGGAGCCCAATCTGTTCTGGAAAAGCCTCAGTGTAAACTCTGAGAGTGTACAAAATGGTTCCAATTGCACAGGTTACAGACACGGCGTAAAAAAGGTTATACTGTGGAATTACCCCATTAAGACCTGAGGCCGATTCTACAAAAGTGTCTTCTAAATCGTAACAGTTTTGTTGATAATTAAGATAAATATCAGTGGTGCTCAAGCTTATTCAT
>NC_139948.1:24811608-24816608 GCF_963454915.1 Gymnoscopelus microlampas
ATGTCTTCTAAATCCTTTTCAAAACAGTTTTCTGAAAAACGTAATGTTGCGTTATCAGCGGTGCTCCAACTTTTTCATGTCGAGGACCCCCAAAATGATATGTATTTGGCCGTGGACCTCCATCTAAAAATATGTTGTTCCAGGGACCCCCCAGAAGCAAAGATTTGAGTTAAAAATGTTCGCTTTAAAATAATGCATATTCCAAGATTTGCGCACGTTTTCAAAATTCTTCAAAAGTAGGAGATCTACAAGTTCGTAGCACGGCACTCGGTGCCGCACTATGAGCTTGTATATCTGCTATTTTTGAATAGCCAAAGTGTAAAATAATGCTTTTTGGCTCATATCTAATGTTGATTTGTAGAGCAAAAGAACTATTGTTTTTGGGAGAATGCGTGTTTAATGTTTTCTGATGGCTACCAGTGAAAGACTTGTTGAAGCGCCTCTTATTTCTGTCTATAGTTTATGGAGACATTATCTCCAAAAATGTATCTGCTTCTACTCTTTAGGCCATTACACGCAACCTATCGTTCTGCCCTTAAATTTATTACGGGTAATAAAGGCTTCTAGGCATTTTTACTAGTTTACCTTATCTCCTAAATAGGAACTCTGGGACCTACGTACAACGCAGACTCAAAGGAATGGATTGTACACCAGGTTCCTGCAGTAAAATCTGACTTAAAGGGATAGTTTAACCCCAAAATCACTTTTTTCCTATCAATTATACACACCCCATGGAGACTTGAGTTCATGGAGAATTTTTAGTTTTTGTCGGATTTCTGAGGCAATAATTTGATGACCGGCAGCGGCTCCGGTAGGAGACTCAAAGTGTCAACTTTGAGTCTCCTACCGGAGACATTAGCATCTTTCCGCCCGTTATCCAATTATTGGCTTCGGAAAACGACAACAAAAAAAAGTCCATGAATTCAAGGCTTCATGGGGTGTGTAATTGATAGAAAATAAGTCATTTTTGGGGTGAACCATCCTTTTAAGAAAGAATACTTCTAGGTGTAATGCCCCTCTCACATACAGTAGAATAACCTCCTCCTGTTTATTTGTATTCCTTTGGACATTTGTAATCTCTGTACCATTGTAAAAGAGGGCAGAGCCCTCAACGAGACCTCTGACAACTATAATAAACGATAAATTAAAAAAACAGATAACTAAAAGATTCCAAGTTGGATGCCCCTTTACGGTGACACCCAGTGCCATCATGTCTTGTCAACAGTTACGCAGTCAGTCAGTCGAACCCAGCAGGAAGCTCACATCTGGACAAGAGCTTCCACGCTAAATGATGATCAAATGTAGATCACTTGATCATCACTTTTAATTTGTATGCGTTTGCTGACGTTGATAATGATAGTGACAACAAGACACTGAGGGGGAAAGGCACAGATCTCCTGCTGGGAAACGAATCAGCGACATTGTGATTATTATGTGTGTGTGTGTGTGTGTGTGTGTGTGTGTGTGTGTGTGTGTGTGTGTGTGTGTGTGTGTGTGACGTACTGTACTCTCCATTCCCCTTGCAGACAGACAGACAGACAGACAGACAGACAGACAGACACTCACCTGTTGGTGGTATTCGATCCCCATGCTGAGCGTGTTGACCAGGATGGCGATCATGATGCCTCGGTTGAAGTACTTGCTGTCCACGATCCTCTTCAGCCGGTTCCTGAAGCCCACGCAGGCCCGCACCGCCCAGTTCCTCCTGTGGTCCCCCGCACCGCCGCCGCCGCCGCGGCGCCTGCTCCGCCCCCGACAGCCACGCGCGTCCCCGCCCTGGCGGGAACAACGGAGAGAGAGAAACGACGCTCATTATCCGAGTGTTAAGAATAGGAGGAACACTTTGTCTTCGTCCTATAGCCACGACAAACATCGTCCTCATCACTGTCACTGTCCACACTGCTTTCATTATCATCACCATCACTGTCACTGTCCCTGCTGTCGCCAACAACATCATCTTCATCATCATCAATATATATATATAACAGCTTGACGGTGCAACAATGAACAAGGTGTTCTTGCAAATGTCTGCTGCGATGCTCCAGTAAGCGCTGGTTGTGAGCAGACAGCAGTTTGGGACCAGGTGGGGAACAAAAACAACAAAAAAAGAACAATGTGACAGACTTTTTTATAGTTTTGTATATACCTACAGTGTTATTTTAATGTATACTGTAGTTCCCCCCTCCGGACTTGCCATAGTTCTTCCTCTTCTTCAGCTGTTGCAATGACTGTCTGTCTGTCTGGCTCTTGAGAGCAGAAGTAAAGTAGTATGCAGTGCTCCTATGTAATACATCTATCAGGTTGGCAACCCTCAATTCAAAACGCCAACACTTACGCCGGATTGAGTGATTAACCCATTAAGACCTGAGGCCGATTCTAAAAATGTCTTCTAAAACGTATGTTGCTATATATCATGGTTCTTTTTTTATGCCAAGAACTCCCAAAATGCTATGCATTTGGCTGCAGACCCCCCGCCATCTCAAAATATTTTGTTCCAGGGACCCCCACAGAAGCAAAGATTTGAGTTAAAATTTTTCACTTTAAAAAATATATACGTTTGATTTGATTTGATTTGATTTATTTGAAAAGCCATCACCACATGGTCACCGCAGTTCGAGGATAACACAAGAAAGTCCTGAGACTTATTTCCGTTGAGGTCCTCTTACAATTAACAATCAATACGTTAAAATACTTTACAACACATGTAACTAACGTAACACTACATAGACACAAGTGACATACACAGTACAGACACAGTACACATTACACAACAATACAAAACACAAGTAACAGTCACAGTACATACATACATACAAACAATACAAGAACACAAGTAACATACACAGTACACAAACAAGTGCTACCTTATCTTTCCTAGTCTAAAGACCCTCTATAGGGGAACCTTTTCTAATAGACATGCTTTCGTTTTGTATTTAAAAGTCCTCAGATTTGTTGTCAGTTTGACACTGTTTTCGAGGTCATTCCACTGTGTGGCTCCTATGTAAGTAAATGATTCCCTGCCTACTTTACTTTTAAAAGCCGGAAGGCTCACGTCTGCTACACTGGCTCTGGTGAAAAAATGGTGTACTTCGCTTCTCTGAGTAAAACATGTTCAAAGATTTGCACAGATTTTCAAGATATAAAAAAAAAACTATGAGCTGGTATATCTGCTATTTTTGAACAGCCAAAGTATACAATAAAGGTTGAAGTGGTTAAACAGATTCTTTCCCGGTTTTAATGGGAATATTTAAAACGAATATGAAATGAAGCAGGTGTCTCTTTTTCTCCTCTCCAGCCACTCTCCTCGTCCTCCCCATAGGCGTGCTGTACACTTATCCACCAGGTGCCCTCGGACCTTCCCTCTCTTCCCCTATCATTACAGACCATTAAGCAATGTGAACTTGTGTCTCAGGCCTTGACTCGGTTAGTGCAGTCAGAGGTTAAGTGTCTTGCTCAGGGACACAGACACATGGACCGGGGCTGGGAGGGAGAACCGGTGACCTTTTTGATTACCAGACAGCCTCTCTCTCCACCCACTAAGCTACAGCAACCGTGTTTGCCTGGAGCCAGTTGCACCACCTCACACTAAGTTCAAACGTAGCCTAGTTATAGCTTAAATGGCTTTTAAAAGGCCATTTAGACCGGGAAAGTATTGGTGTCATTTTTAGATTTCTTTAGCTATTCAAAGATAGCAGCACTCTATGAGCTTGTATATCTGCTATTTTTTGAAAAATCGTGAAAATGTGTGCAAATCTAAAAAATATATATTTTTAAGCGAACATTTGTGAAATATTTGTGTTCCAGGGACCCCCAGAAGCAAAGATTCGAGTTAAAAATGTTCGCTTTAAAACAATATATATTCAAAGATTTGCACACATTTTCACGATTTTTCAAAAATAGCAGATCTACAAGCTTGTAGATCTGCTATTTTTGAATAGCCAAAGTGTAAAATAATGCTTTTTAGCTCAAATCAAAAAGTGGCACAGATGCGTTCCAGGTCTTAATGGGTTAATTCCATCTTAGCCTCGGTGATTCATGTTCGGTGTTCTGGTTATACCCAAGTTTCATCTCTGTAAGCAGTTTCTGCCTGCCTGACCTGTGGTTTTGACTTTTTGGATTTTGGATTTCTGCCTGTTTCTTATTAGTGGTTCTCAAAGTGGGGTCCAGAACCCCCTTAGGGTTCCTTTAGGGCATACATGGGCAACTGGCGGCCCGGGGGCCACATGCAGCCCCCACCTTCACTTAATGCGGCCCGCAGGTTAATATCGGATTACTGATATATTATTGATTTCAGCTGTTACAATTCCAAACATGCAAATTACGATTTAATTACTTCAGTCTATATTAGTAGCTTAATGACTAGTATTGTCTTTTTTTGTGTCCAATGTATTTGTATTTAAGTTCATAAAGTTAACATAAGTATAACTAAATGCATTTGAAATACAATAAAAATGTTACTTTTCAGGATTCCTATTCAAAAATAGCACAAAAAAAATCTGTATTCCAATTCAAAAATAGCCGATCTACAAGCTCAAGACGCGTCACGCTGCAACGCATTTTGAGCTTGTAGTTCGGCTATTTTTGCCACTTTTGTGTGACATAATGGCAAAACAAGTTAAGATACGGCAAGATAGTATATGCAATGTGGGCCTCTGGAGTGAGTGTGGAAATATCGTGACCCTCTCCATCATCAAAGTTGCCCACCCCTGCTTTAGGGCGTTCCAAATGGGACCCTTACAGGTCTGTAACTCCTTTAGGGCCTTCCTGGTTTGGACGCTTGCCTGAAATTTGACTTTGGAATTCTGCCTGCTCCATATTTGGATATGTTTTTCCTGTGTTGGAATAGAACGCTTTCGTGGTTTTTACCCCTGCCTACCTCACCAATCCTTTAAGCCTGGTTACCTCCTGCCTAATAAATCCTATGCATTGCACCTGCTCAGTTTCCATCTGCATGAAGTGTTCCAGCTACCTCGTTAGCGCTAACCTTGACAGCAGGGTTG
>NC_139948.1:24821608-24831608 GCF_963454915.1 Gymnoscopelus microlampas
AGACGAAACGGAAATGGAGAGGAGGCTCCACATCCGGTTTATATTCTAATCATTATCAGAGCTTCCGAGTCCCAGACTGTATGACCGGAAACATTTGTAAATTGTGGGAGGCAACAGTCTGGCAACGCGAGACTAGTTCCATCGGTACACTCTCAGAGCACATTCCTAAGCACATGGTTTTTGTTTGGTCTTCAAGGAAGCCAGTGTTGATCATTCATTTAAGTACGGTGTGGAAATCAATTTGCATGAAATTGAAACGTGCTTGAGATAGGTAATCCAACGCACTATCACTATGCTGTTATTTTTTTGTGAACTTTCTGTTATTGTGTTTTTATTGCATTGTAACGTGTGGGATGATTTGAAAAGTCTATTTGAAAATGGTTTGATCTACGACATACGCAATTCTGACATGCCTGTATTCTTAACATTTGATGTTTAGCCAATATCGACTGGAGGAAATGTAAACGTGAGCTTCTAAAACGTTTTTAGCGGACAATATCACAATAACATCTGCTGTTGTCCACATTGAATGTAGAGCCTAAAGTCTCTAGGCACATTTATCTACTGAACGTTAAAGCACGTTGTGCTGTGCTTACCTGAAATGACTCTGTCCCACCATCAAGTACAATGAAATGCTTGAGCCGGATTCATTTCACTTTTACTCACTCAAGCGTTTCACTGCTGACATTGATCTATTGACATTGAGCTACTGTACAGTAAAATCTCAGAGCTCAGTTGAAAAGCCTTGCTATAGAGTGGAGCGACTTAAAGCGTTCTCATCGTGGGACAAAAGAGAGATGTTGAATCTCTCTTCCAGAGAGCATAGCTCACTCCTAGATTCTTTAAAGCCGCAATCCGTATATCTTTCATGTCCTACCTGGGATTCGAACCCCGGTCCCCCTGCACGAGCGTCATTATTCTACTGTTGATCTACAGTATAACGGAAAGCCTGCTTGGGAAGAGGATCAAGAAGTTGTCCTGTGCGACCACAGGACCTATGTTCCCAGTAGATGAGCAGGAACACCAACTACAACCATCACAGTTGTATTGTATCAACATACTGTATCATACAGATTGGTCAATTTGTTTTAATATTCACATAAAATGTCATGGATTGTAGCTTAAACTTTAACTTTTTTTGTGAGCATTTTCTGAATGTTCTGCCTTAGATTCCCACCTGGGCAGCTTCCCTACCAGCCACTGAGCAGCCTCATAGGAGCCGTTTGGCTTCAAAAGCAATAATTGTGGTGACCTGAGTAGCGTTTCCGAAAGTTTTTTAATCAAATGTACCTCAAAATAGAGCCTGCATTGACATTTATACAGTATTACCACAACCACCCACCGTCGCTAATTAAAAACACACTTATTGCTATTCCCTGCACTAGACATATGCTAATTAAACACTTTGAGTTCTGACATTTATCTTAAGACACCACAGCTCTGGAGAGAGTTTAGACCTAATCTAACCCATGGACCCAATGATACCTAACAACATTTTCTCTTAAAACTCGGACCCGTAATTTATAAAACCACTCCCTAACTGCAATGCTTCATTTAAAGTCTGTGGTACGATGCAGCGCACTGTGCACCAAACATAGTGGAACTACAAGCTTCGTTGTGCACTTGTAGATCTGCTATTTTTGGTGTGTGAGGGTTACTGGTGGAAAAAGTACTCACATTTTTTACTTAAGTAAAAGTAGCAATACTGCAATATAGAAATACTCTGTTACAAGTAAAAGTCCGGAATTCAGAATGTACCTGAGTAAAAGTACAAAAGTATTGGTATCAAAATGTACTTGAAGTACCAAAAGTAGAAAGTACTCATCATGCAGAATGTCCCATTTCACACGTTTTCAAATGTATAAAAATATTTTGAAAATAGCAGATCTACAAGCTCACAATGCGTTGCATCGCGACGCATTGTGAGCTTGTAGATTGGCTATTTTCAAATGTATATAGGGCTAAAGTGGGAAATGTATGTTTTGAAATAATAATCAAAACCTACAAAGTAACTAGTAAAATTCTCAAATATTTGTAGTGGAGCAAAACTATAATATTTGCCTCTGAGATGTAAGTAAAAGTACTGAAAATTGGAAACACTCCAGTAAAGTAAAAAATACCTCAAAATTTTACACAAATACAGTACTTGAGTAAATGCACTTAGTTACTTTACACCACTGGATAAGGAGTCGTACGACGAAGCATAATCCAGGCTTAACCCACCTGTGCCAGACAGAGTATATCCGCTGCAGCCTGCGCGTTAGCTTGCGGTACAGGTGGCTAACGTAGCGCAGCATCTCCTCGTAGCAAGAGCCCGGCTCGCTGTAGCTGGCCAACGTGGAGTCGTTGGACATGTAGCGCGCACGCTGCTCCCTCATCAGGGCGTTCTCCCTCTGCTTGGTCTCTGAGAACTGGGTGGCGATGACCACTAGGCACAGGTTGATCATGAAGAAAGAGCCCACCTGGTTATAGGAGGTCGGAGTTGAAAGGGAGAGTTTAGAAAAAAGTGTTTCGTAAGAGTTTTTAGACTTGCTGCCCTTAGCTCAACTAGAGCTAAACGGTAGCGCATCAAGCAGCCTTCTATTGTTGAAAATGGGTAGAAACCGGGGCTGTTTCTACCCCACACCTGCATGGATATACAGTAATACAACTCACACTGTATACAGCTCAGGCTGCATTACTGGAGTTTATCCAACATGAACCCTAGCATCCATATATTCCGATCTTGTCATAGTAAAAATTTGTTGTAGCGGGGGAAAAAAGGAGGGGACCAAGTATAGATCCGTCATCGTCTTCAAATCAATGTCATGATTATTTAAAAAACGAAAACGATTACTTATTTTAAACAGTGAAAATAGCATCTATCTATAAGCTCAAGCCCCCCAACCCCCCCCGCCAACTTTCTCTGTAAAGATACCTTATATGATTCTACTGAGCTTTATTCCTATATGTTTTGTTACTGATTAATTGAGTACAAAGGACCACAATGGAGACAAGCCCATGTTTTTTTTTGTATTATCCGTGTAGCATAACATTTGAATGTTCTACCTATACTGTTAATAAGCATGTTAATAAAGTATTTATTCAATAAATCAATCACAACACGTCGCATCGCAGCAAGATTAAGTCGGTTATTGGTTGAAAATATCGGTTTTGATATATTTCCGGTTGATTGCTCAGCCCTAATATATTCAGAGATTTAAAAAAATACAAGTAAAAAAGGGTTTCAGCCCAATAGTCGCTACACAAGACCAGTAAGAGTATCTAGTTCGGCACTGGGGTGTAAGATGTTCCTGCTCACGAAGGCTGGAGCATTTCATATGGCCTCTTATTAATGTTACTGTTTGTCTGCTGCTAGAATGCAACGGGGAAATTGCACTGGGCCGGGGAAGAGGAAGAGCAGTGACGGGGTTAAAGAGAAGAAAGAGAAGAAAGGGTTGATTGACAGAATATGAGGTCACGATGGAATAGGGGAGAGGCGGTAAATTGTGACATAAGTGAGAAAGGAAGGAGTAGAGACAGAGGGAGACATTAGGGAGTGGGTGAAGAGAAGAACAGGGCAGCATCCACCGAGAAAGATTCAAACATTCCCACTTGTATAACAAGATCAAATAAAACATTAAACCTTCAGAGTCTTTAAAATGAACTTTTGATCTGATTTAGCTTTGGGAAATGTGAAGGCCACTGTAGATCTTCAGAGAGGTGGAATAAGAGCTATCCTCCCAACAGATTTATTGAAATACCATTAGTTACGACGCATTCTTGGCCACATCACCTAAAGTGATAAATATATATTTCTTTAAAGCAGTCCATCTCTCACCACTGTAGACATAAAGGCACAGCAGACTTCCGACTCACTCAATAAGGATATTGTTAAAGTTACTGGCACGGTTAGCTGCCAAGTCGTAAAATGTATTTATTATTATTTATAAATTTAACATTTATTGTGTAACTAGCCTTCAGTCAAAGTGATATTTTGAGGTGTAACTCACAGGTATGCCCTCCTCACATCTTTGAGATGTTAAGAGTGAAGTTACAATCGGTCCCAACAAAATTATTATGTGTATCCACATATTGCACACTTGCAGTTCTCGACCTGACACATCACAATTTTGAGACTTTGACATTTCGAGTTCCCTGTATTACAAAGACCCAGCCACCGCTGAGAGTCGAGATATGACTTAGCCATAACAAACTCTATCCCAGACTGTCACATTAGCATGCCATTAAAATGGTAATGACAAAGGAATGAGATGTTCTAGAGAGCATCTCTCTTTGTTTCTCGTTTTCACTCTGCCTTCCTCTGTCAAATTGTTCTCTGAGGCCTTAACGTGCTCTCTCTCTCTCTCACTCTCCTCTCGGTCTCAACCACTTCATTATGGGCAACTTGTACAGCCTCAGCCACTCTCGCTTTCTCTCCCTCTCATTCTCTCCATCTTTCTCTCTCCCTCATGCTATCTATAAGTCACGTCCATGTTTGCCTGCACGCGCTCCAGCATTCTCTCCATCCCTCATACTCCCCCTCCTTCTCTTTCGCCCGTTTCCCACCCTCGCTCCACTCTCCTGCCTTCGTCTCTCTCCGTCATTCTGAGTGCATACTAAGCACTTCCTACATCAAACCACAGGCAGAGAGAGAAGTAGGTCATACAGCAGAGAAAATATAGCCCAGGCTAGGGTTTTTGAAACCGTTCCCGAGCAACGTGATAACAACTAAACCCTGTCCGATAACAAGACAAGAGCACCGAGATTCGTGGAAGTCACACCTGCTTTGAGCAGTCAAAATTGTTTGTTCTTTTGTTTCATACAGAAGATGTTCGGCGCTCAGGTTAATAGTTTAATCAATGTTACTACATTAATGGGGTCTTTCAGCAGGCACATTAAGTGGTAGGAAATGATAGCAAAGGCAAATGTTTCTGCGTAGCCACGTGCTGTACTGTACCTGTGTCTGTGTGATTTAACACGAAAAGCTAAAACCTGGGGCGGGGCCTTTTAATGAACACTCGTTATAACGTAGTCTATATTATACTGTGAGAGTTTCTAACCATCGAAAAAGACTGAGCTGCTCGAGGAAACTTCGTCAGGATGGAAGAGAGGAACTTATATAGGCTTTAAACACTTTTAACCCATTAAGACCTGGAACGCATTGGTGTAATTTTTTTTATGTGAGCTAAAAAAGCATTATTTTACACTTTGGCTATTCAAAAATAGCAGCTATACAAGCTCATAGTGCAACACCGAGTGCCGCGCTACGAGCTTGTAGATCTGCTATTTTTGAAAAATCTAGAAAATGTGTGCAAATCTTGGAATATATATTCTTTTAAAGCGAACATTTTTTAACTCAAATCTTTGCTTCTGGAAGTCCCTGGAACAAAATGTTTTGAGATGGGGGGTCTGCGGCCAAATTCATATCGTTTTGGGGGTCCTGGACAAGCCAGATTTGTTGTGCCCCCACCACAACAAATCTGTACTATGACAAGACCGGAATATATGTATGCTAGGGTTCATGTTGGATAAACTCCAGTAATGCAGCCTGAGCTGTATACAGTGTCAGTTGTATTACTGTATATCCATGCAGGTGTTGTTTCGATGTACGTAAGGAGTGTGTGGTTAGCTCCATAATTATATTTTTTACTAACCATTTGGCTTTTGGTCCAGTTCATTTTCTAACTCATCAGCTTTTTGGCGATTGGCTGGTGTTAACTTCTCAAGTTATATTTTGTTTTAAGACGACTGAGCATTTATTGCAAAGATTACGGTTGTAAAACAGTAGACAGGAGTCAGCAATAAAATCAGGGATACTTACTATAATGAGCAATATAAAATATATAAAATTGTAGAATGAGTGAGCGTCCATGACATAGTACATAATGTCAACCCATCCTTCTAATGTGATGACCTGGAAAGAGAAACAGAGAGAGAGAGAAATAGATTAATAAATGAGGGAGTTTGCTAAGTAATTACACACATTGATACCCCAGCTCAATTGCTTTCATAATTACAAACACTGAAAAAAATAATTGAAATGCCTACTAGATGCTCATCATCACACACGCGTGCGCGTGCCACGCACACACACACGACAGGCATGTACAGTAGCAAACATACAAAGACAGACACACATATTCAGGACACACACATACATGAACCAATACAGCATTCAGGCAGAAACAAATGTACAATAGCGCACGCGCGCACGATATGCAAACACTGGTACATAATAAATTAATCATAAACATAATGCACCCACACAGCAAAATCAATGACAATTTACCTCTGAGAGTGTAAAGTGTGAAAGTGGACCACACACACACACACACACACACACACACACACACACACACACACACACACACACACACACACACACACACACACACACACACACACACACACACACACACACACACACACGCCACAGTTCATCCTCCCATCTCCACACATCCTCCAAATGCTTTCCCTGTAGCAGACGAACACAGAGCTGAACTTAAACCTGCAGAAACACCGTCTGACTCCTTTCCACTTTCCATACAGACCGCTGAAATACATTCATCACCTCCTAGACAGACCATACAGCCACTCAACCGCACTGACTTAAACCGTCTAGACGCCAAATCTCTTCGCCAAAAACAACCGATCTACAAGCTCGAGCTTGTAAATCAAGTAGTTAGCACAGCGGTGTCGCATGTCGAAAATAACAGACCTACAAGCTCACAAAGCGTTGCATCCGCGACGCGTTGTGAGCTTGTAGGTCTGTTATTTTCGACACGCGACACTGTCGTGCGATAGACCTAAACATTAGGCTCAACAGGCACCGCATATTTGTTTTACACAAAGAAGGGAATCAGGTAATCAAGCAACGAAACAACTCAATGCTCAGTGGAACAGAACACCGAGCATGCCTCCTGGGATGTGTTTCGCTGTCAGACAGAAACAGCATGTCCAAAGCCCTTACTTTTCAGTTGATGGAAAAAATTACCTGTGTTCTGACGGATCTAAGGTAGCTATGATTTTTAGTCTCTTGTTAAAAAGCTCATAGGCAGACATAACCACTTTGGTATCCCTATTTTGGGCATGTCATTATAGGCACTCTAAAGAGATATTTTCGCTACTTTAGTATAACATTGATAAGATAAAACAATAATAAAGATAAAAGATGAGATGCAAGGTTTCTGCCCCACAGCAACAACATTGAACTTTGTTGTGAATTGTATGTTTGGCTCCAGACCCCATTATGTCACTGCTGAAGCTACACTGAACATAATGATTATAATAATGTAGACCTCGTTAATTCTGCGGGGGAAATTCAATTTCAGCTGCTCAGGTGGTCATATTGAGTGCTCGGGAGTAGTTGGGATTTAAGTGTCTTGCTCATGGACACATCGACACATAGCCGAGGAATCAATGCCGCATGGGGCCTTCTGTTTCCACATCTACCCATTCAGCTATGGCCGCCTTAACATGGTGATAAGTGGCAACTCAACACAAACGTGCCTGCTGTTTAACCACTTAACCCCTATATATATATCGCCTAGTATTTCCCTCCACACCAATCTGTTTGCCGAAAACAGACGATCAACAAGAACGCCCCAGGTTAAGTGGAATGAAGAGCGCATACTGAGCTGTCATTGGTGTGTTTAAGAGGAATGAAGAGCGCATACCGAGCTGTCATTGGTGTGTTTAAGAGGAATGAAGAGCGCATACTGAGCTGCCATTGGTGTGTTTAAGAGGAATGAAGAGCGCATACTGAGCTGTCATTGGTGTGTTTAAGAGGAATGAAGAGCGCATACTGAGCTGCCATTGGTGTGTTTAAGAGGAATGAAGAGCGCATACAGTACTGAGCTGTCATTGGTGAATTAAGAGAGCATGCAGCAGGGCTGCTCACTGACCCCTCCACGAACATCCTCACCTCTATTACAGAGAGCTCCTCCAACCGCAATGAGAGAGAGAAAGGTGTGTGTGTGTGTGTGTGTGTGTGTGTGTGTGTGTGTGTGTGTGTGTGTGTGTGTGTGTGTCTTTTTGTGTGCTGTGCGTCTGTGTGCACGCGGGAAAGTAATGTGCATGAGCCTTTGTGTTGGGGGTCAATGGTTATTAACCTAGGCTGACAGACAGATTGGCCCAATAACCCTGAGATGCCCCCACACTGACACTTTCCTCTCGTCCTCATTCTTTATGTCTTCCACGCTCTCTCTCTCTCTCTCTCCTTACCTCTCCCCTCTCCCTCTCCCTCTCTCTCTCTCTCTCCTCTGTGCTCACCCCCTGTTGGCCCAATTCCTTTTCCTTTTGGCTGAATGTAAATGTCAACACTCCAGACAGAGTAGAGGACACGTTGGTCTTACAAAGCGCTGTGTTGACTGAAGTGCTTTGCATCATTCCGTCCATTCTGCAGGGCTTGCGAGGCGTTAATGAATTGGGACCTCAGGCTTGGATGTGACCATGCATTTCGCCAGTCAGGGAATTCCACACTATTGGATTGAGCCTTTCTATTTCTTTCCCCCCTGCTCCCTCTGCCATCCTTCTCTCCCAATCCAATATACCCCGTTCCCTGCATACCCTAACCTGATAACAGACCAATCTGCCAGTGCAAAAAGAAAAAATAAAGTCCTCTGCAGATTAGTTTGGCCCCCCTCGGTTGTGATTGGGGTTTATCATCCGGAGGCATTTTTGGGGTGGGGATGCAGGTTCCACACAGAGATTCTAGACTAATATCTACGCAGTGATATTAGTCTGGCCATGCCAGCCTATGTTTACCCTCCCGGGGGTCAAACCGTTGACCTCCGCAAACTATGCTCAGTACAACATATAAATGCATCACTTAAGGTCCTTTCACACGGCAAGCGGCCAACGCGCCTATGTAATTCATTTTCAATGAGAGGCGGGCGATTCTTTGGGACGCGCGGAGAAGTTGAGGGGCTCGTTTGTGCACCCGCGTGCGGGCGGCAAGAGCTGGATTGTGGTGAGCTTTTCTTTTCACCGCACCGCGCAGGAGGACAAAACAACAATGATCGCAGCGCGATCACCGCTGATCCGAGCGATACCGCCCGCGCGAACCGCTTGCCTGCGAGTTACGACCTTTATACTTGCTGCTCAACAATAATGGCTTGGATTTTGTTTCTCATGTGCTTGAGCTCCGGGGTGACTGCAGGGGTGACAGCAGGATGACAGTGGGGTCCAGGACCCCCTCCCCTCCCCACCCCCAGCTTTCATATTTACACACAGTAAAAATCCTCTGCTATTTCATGCAAAGTTGAATTAAGTGGTGTTAAATGAAACACTGCAGACCCGACTGTGCAGATGCTGTGGGGACACTCATCTGCCTACTGTGGTAATCCGGGGGAACAAAACTAACTTTGTCTCATGCTAGTCTAGTCTTCCTTTGGTTATGCCATCTATTTTCTCTTTCTCTCTCACCACCATAATAATAATAATATCTGAGATTTATGTAGAGCTTTTCTAAGTACTCAAAGACGCTTTACATGTGTGTGTGTGTGTGGGGGCCAGGGGAGAGGACAAAGGAAAACACATGTATTAGGAAAACACAGAAAAGCAAAAGTTAAGTGAACGCCTGACTTATGGGATACTCTGCTTTCTACTGCAGCAATCGGGGGAAACAAATTAAAGAGAGCCTAGTCTGTCTGATGCTAACTGGAACCACAGCTTCCTTGGTTATGCAGCTGACATCATTGTTCTATTTCTCTCTCACAGATCTCTTGTTCACAACAACCTCTGTCCTTCCGTTGCTGTTCTTTCACTCCCTCTTTCCTTCTCTAAAGCCTGATTTATGCTCAGATGTACGTCAGTGTTGCACAAGGAAAATAGCAGAGCAAAAAATTCACAATGTGTCACATCCACAAGCTTGCAGGTCTGTTATTTTTTGGCATGCGACTCTGTCGTATACGACAAAGTATAAATCAGGCTTTAGTCAACTTTTCTTTCTCTGATACCCTCTCTTTTCCTTCAATCACTTCCCTCTTTTCTCTTGACATTTCTTCTCTTTCATTTA
>NC_139948.1:24836608-24854108 GCF_963454915.1 Gymnoscopelus microlampas
AGCTCTCTGTCCTGATAGGAGCAGACTACTACTGGCAAATAGTCTCAGGAAGGGTGGAGAGACTGACAGAGACATTAGTTGCACTGGAGAGCACTTTCGGATGGTCTGTGCAGGGACCAGTGTCCATGTCAAGTGTCGCAGAGGCAACCTGCATGTTCATTCCACTCGAAGAGGACACACTTGTCTCCAAGCAACTAAGTGCATTCTGGGAAATTGAGTCTCTGGGTATCACAAGTGAAAACACACAGAACCCAGCAGAAGAAGAGGCTCTGCAGATGTTCGAGAGAACAACAACTTTCAAAGAAGGACGATACCACGTGGAGTTGCCATGGAAACCAGAAAGAGCAGAGCTCCAAGACAACTACAGAGTTGCTAAAAAACGATTTGAAGGTCTGAAGAGAAGACTAAAGAAAGATGTCACATTCTACAGCAGATACAATGAAGTAGTGGAGGACTATCTACAGCAGAACATTGCAGAGGATGTGCCAGAAGACAACGCAAGTGAAGACCATGTGAAATACTACTTACCTCACCACGCAGTACTCAGAGAAGACAAAGTGACCACAAAACTGAGAGTGGTGTTTGATGCGTCGTCTCATGAAGATGGCCGCCCATCCCTCAATGACTGTCTGCTCACAGGACCAAACCTGAATCCAGATCTCCTCAGTGTCCTCATAAAATTCAGAAAACATGAAATAGCCTTCATGGCTGACATAAAGAAGGCTTTCCTGCAGATCTCCATAGTGGAGAGAGACAGAGATGCAGTGAGATTCCTGTGGCTCACAGGCCCACCAAGTGGAGAAGAGGATGGAGAGCTGCGTGTGCTGCGGATGACCAGAGTGGTGTTTGGGGCCTCCCCAAGTCCATTCCTACTCGCAGCTACAATCAGAAAGCACCTGAAACAATATGAAACGGAACAACCACAGGTTGTAGAGACATTAAGAGAGTCACTTTACGTGGATGATTTCATTGCTAGCTCACACAGTGTTGAAGAGGCCTACCATGTGACAACCACTGCTAAACAAATACTGTCAACAGCAGGCATGGACCTCTGCAAGTGGATGACCAACTCTCATGAGCTGGAGAAGAAATGGGAGGAGGGCACAACAAACCACACACTGGCACCAGAGACACACGGAGCAGTGCTCAAAGTGTTAGGCCTAGTGTGGAGACCAGAAACTGATGACTTCACCTTTGACCTCAGACCGCTATTGAACATACTAAAAGAAAAGAAGAACACCAAGAGAAGTGTTCTGCAGTCAGCTGCACGCATCTATGACCCACTCGGGTTCCTGACACCTTTCACAATCAGAATTAAGTGCATGTTTCAAGAAATGTGGGAGAGAGGACTCTCCTGGGATGAAGAGCTACCACCTGACCTGACACGAGAATGGCAACAGTGGTGTTCAGAACTACCCCAGCTACACCAGCTCGCCATACCAAGGTGGTATCGAACAGACATGCAACCAGAAAACAAACATGCCCTGACACTACATGTGTTCTGCGACGCAAGTGAAAGAGCCTACAGTGCTGCAGCCTACCTGCAAGGTGAATCACCAGACGGAGAACCTACAATGAGCCTAGTCGCATCCAAATCCAGGGTGGCCCCTCTCAAGAAAATGACACTGCCACGCCTGGAGCTCATGGGAGCTGTGATTGGAGCGAGACTAGCCAACAACTTAATGACTACTCTAAAACTGGAACCAAACCAGATAAGAATGTGGACAGACTCTATGATTACGCTGCATTGGATTTGCAGCTCAGCTCAGAAGTGGAAACAGTTTGTCGCAAACAGAGTGACAGAGATCCAGTCACTGACCAACCCTGAGACATGGTCACACATCGCAGGGAAGATAAATCCAGCTGACCTTCCCACAAGAGGAGAAAGTGTTGAAAGCCTGATACAGAACCAGCTATGGTGGAACGGGCCCAGCGTTCTGACATCACCTGATCAGTCAGAGGAGACTGAAAATGACAATGTTCCAGACAAGGTGAATGCAGAACTAAAGTCCAGTCAACAGATCACTGTACAGCTCGCTGCAAATGACACAGACCCCACTGAACCAGTGTTGGAATTAGAACGATACAGCAAGCTGAAAAGAGTCTTCAGAGTGACAGCCTGGATAAAGAGATTCATAGCCAATTCTCAAACAAAAACAAAGAAAAGAGGAGAACTGACTGCTGACGAGCTCTTCGAGGCAGAAAAGTACTGGATAAAGACAACACAGCAACAGAGTTTCAGCCAGGAGATCAAACAACTGAAGGCAGAAAAGGGCCTGAACAATGACTGCAAGATCAAAGAACTCAAACCTTTCCTGGATGAACACGAGCTGCTCAGTGTGGGAGGAAGGCTGCAGCAGTCTGATTTCACATTCAGAGAGCAGCACCCATGGATTATGCCCAATAAACACAGATATTCAGAACTGTTGATACAGTCATGTCATGAAAAAGTGATGCACTCAGGAGTGAGAGACACTCTCGTTCAAGTGAGAGAGAGATACTGGATCCTACGTGCCAGGCAGCTAGTCAAGAGGACTGTGGCAAGCTGCACAGTTTGCAAAAGATTCAAGGCAAAAGCCGGAAAGCAGATCACTGCGCCCTTGCCCAAAGACAGAATAACTGAATCCCCACCATTCGAAGTTACAGGTGTGGATTTTGCAGGGCCACTTTATGTGAAGGCAGATGATTCTGTGAAGAAGTCATACATCGCGCTATTCACCTGTGCTGTAACCAGAGCAGTACACCTGGAACTGGTCTCAGATCAGTCAACAGAGACATTCCTGTTAGCGCTGAAAAGATTCATATCAAGAAGAGGATTATGCAAAATAATCTACTCAGACAATGCTAGAACATTCAAGAGAGCTGATCAGGACCTGAAAGAACTGTGGAAAGCTATCAAAGAACCCCAGCTGTTAGAGTTCTTCTCAGAACGAGGCATCACCTGGAAGTTCATCGCAGAGCGAGCAGCCTGGTGGGGCGGATTCTGGGAGAGACTCGTCCGATCAGTAAAAACATGCCTGAAGAAAGTTCTTGGGAGAGCTTCACTCAACTTTGAAGAGATGTGCACAGTACTGACAGAGGTGGAGGCTATCATAAACTCTAGGCCTCTGACATTTGTGCACAACGAAGTGGATGAGCCACAGCCACTGACCCCAGCCCACTTTCTGGTGGGAAAACGACTGACCTCTCTGCCACCAAAGCCCTTCCCTGCTGACACACAGCACCCAACTGCCAACAAGGCAGAGATCACAAGAAGATGGAAGTACAGGCAGAGACTCACAACCAGCTTCTGGAGCGCCTGGCGTAAGGATTACCTGCTGGACTTGAAGTCAGCACACCGCTGTGACACACCGACGCCCACCCCACTGAAAGTGGGTGACGTTGTACTCATTGGAGAAGATAACACCCCCAGACAAACCTGGAAACTGGGAAGAATCACAGAACTGTTTACAGGCCGAGATGGACTTGTCAGGTCGTGCATAGTCCGCACTCCCTCAGGGACTTTGCTAAGAAGACCTATTCAGTTACTGTACTGTCTTGAGATATAATGAACAATAATTCATGGGGGGAGGATGTTGTAACTTAATGGGTTACATAGTTCATTTGCATGATTGATTTAATTGCTGCTAAATTCATAAAGTATTATATTCAGTTAAAAGCAGAGTTAAAAGATACATTTCATTTAATACAGTTTATTGATGTTGTTTATTGAGAAACATTGTTTGACATTGAATTGTCACTTTTCTATTTGTATACCTAACGAGGGGTTAAGTAAAAGAAACTGCATGTCCCACAAGGCTTAGCGGTGAACCGGATGTTATTAGATACCGGGTCAGTGTTGTTGTGCCAGTTCGATTGAGCAATACTAGCTGCGTGGACCGAATGAATGAAAGCTAAAAGCTAACCCGTCTATAAGAGCGTTGTTTTGTACCATTTGTATCATCCTTTTTTTCCTATATAAAGTACCAACTTTAACTCCATATTTTCGACGTCCTGTCCAATACTTGACCGTAGTTATTCTACATATCTAGCTATCCTATCTCAGCACTCCCAGGCCGAACCAACGCTGGCTGTCTTCTCTAAACACAGAATCAGAGTCACTTTTTGTTCCATTTGTTTAACATAGTGTTAACGTGTTAAAGGGATAGTTCACTGCAAAAAAACACAATTTCTTTCTATCGATTAGTCACCCCATGGAGACTTGAATCCATGGATATTTTTTTGTTTTTGTTGCATCCCTAAGCCAATACTTTGATGACAAAGGAGAGACAAAGGAGACTCTTTGTGTCTCCTACCGGAACCGCTGCCGGTCATCAAATTATTGGCTTAGGAATGCGTCAAAAACCAAAAAAATATCCATGAATTCAAGTCTCCATGGGGTGACTAATCGATAGGAAAAAAAGCCATTTTGGGGGTGAACTATCCCTTTAATTTAACTCTGAGTTAAATTTGCAGGTTTTTACTGTGCACTTCTGATTCTGGTTCTGATTCACCTTCCTCACTAAGCGCCCATGACCTATAGACGTGTGTGTTTATAAATGTGTGTTTTTTTATGTATATGCACAGCAAGGACTCCAGTCTCACCTGGAATATCGCTATCCAGGCGTAGGCGATGTTGTCAAAGTTCACCGCCCCCTTGTGGGGGTTGAAGTCCCCCGGGCGACACACGTTGTAGTACTGGTTCCAGTTCACGCAGCCGTTGCCGCCGGCTCCGGCCACGCCGTGGGGCGGTTCCGTCAGGGCCACGCCCCGGGGCGGGGCGGCCAACGAGCACTCGGCCCCGCCCTCGCTGTAAGGGGGCACGTTGTGGCAACGAAGCATTCCGTTCTCCCGCGGCGCGGAGCAGATGAACGGGCTCTCCTCGCCTTCCTCAGACATATAGTATGGACTTATAGACAGGTTGTATAGCCTGCAGGGACAAAGACACATACTGGGTTAGAGGCTGTTACTTATAGACATGTTGTATAGCCTGCAGGGACAAAGAAACACACTGGGTTAGAGGCTGTTACTTATAGACAGGTTGTATAACCTGTAAGGACAAAGAAACACACTGGGTTAGAGGCTGTTACTTATAGACAGGTTGTATAACCTGCAACGACAAAGAAACACACTGGGTTAGAGGCTGTTACTTATAGACAGGTTGTATAACCTGTAAGGACAAAGAAACACACTGGGTTAGAGGCTGTTACTTATAGACAGGTTGTATAGCCTGTAAGGACAAAGAAACACACTGGGTTAGAGGCTGTTACTTATAGACAGGTTGTATAGCCTGCAAGGACAAAGAAACACACTGGGTTAGAGGCTGTTTCAGGCACTAAACCGCTCTATATAGACTCAGTAGTTCTCAAATATTTTCATGTCCCAAATTTCACTCCCAAATTGATATGTATTTGGCCACGGACACTCATTTGGAAAAGAAAGTGTGTGTGTCATATACCAGCGGTTCTCAAACCTTTTGTGTGAAGGACCCCCAAAATGAGTGGCTGCGGAGTGCGGATCCCCATCTCAAAAATATTTTGTGCCAGGGACCTCCAGAAGCAAAGATTTTAGTTAAAATGTTAGCTGTAATGAATATATATATTCAAAGATTAGAATTTTCACGATTTTTCAAATAAGCTCATAGCAAGGCACGAAGTGAGCTTCTATGTGCTATTTTTGAATGCTACGAGAATATGTGCTATTTTTGAATGCTATGAGCTTGTACATATGCTATTTTTTTATAGCCAAAGTATATAATAAGGTTAAAGTGGTTAAAATGGTTGTGACGCTATACTAACTAATTTTGCTGGGGACCCCCTGGGTTCTTGCAATCAGCAACTTTTGAAGATAAAACTTTTTCCTTCAGTATGCTTCTTACATATTGCATAAATTGTTGCCGTGTCATGGGCAGGTTTTCAAGTTCATAGTGAAATTAAATCACACTTGAGTTCAAGCAGGGATTGCCATACAACAACAACCCAATGAAACATCCGTCATATTGATTTGTGCTCCATTAGGAAAAAGAACAGAAATGTACTGTATACTTCAGTTCCTGTCAGAATGTCTGCCTTAATAACACAGACAAAAGATCATATCCTCCAACTGCCGCTGTGATTCAATATCTGTAATTCAATAAAGATATGTCAACACAGCATTACAACAAATAAGACATGACATTACATAATGTCAAACTGCTTAAAACAAAGAAAGGAAAGACGCAGACACACAAAGTAATAGATAATCACGCAAGATAATTAGTAAGCACCATAATAATGGTATACAGTTGTTCCAAATAGAAATTCGCCCATAGTTAACCACATGAGCCCTGTTTCAAAAACAGCTAAAATAGCCGATCTGCAAGCTCACACTGTGTCACATTGTGATGCATTGTGAAGTTGATTGGCTATTACTGCTATTTTTTAAACTTTGTCCAAAGTATGGATGCCATGTTGAAAGTGGATGAGGTCAAGGTGACTTGCTCCCCTGACGACAAGCAAAAAAGAAGGGGTGGGGGGGAAATCCAACTTCTGCTGACAACAGTCAGTTTCCTCTGTCAATTATTAGCAAGCGCTTCTTGTACTAGTCTAAAGAACTTATCATCCTCAATATTAGTCTTCTCTTTTGATGGTTTTACCCATCAAAATATTTTGTTCCAGAGACCCCCCCCCCCCTCCAAGAAGCAAAGATTTGAGTAGAAAATGTTGTTTCAAAACAAATATGTATTCAAAGATATGCACACATTTTCATGATTTAAAAAAAATAAATAGCAGATCTACAGGATGAGGTTGTAGATCTGCTATTTGCGCTAGTATAAAATAGGGCTTAAGTTGTTAAAACGGTTCCTCGTTTTTCACCTGACAGAGGGGAGTTTCACCAGGGGAGTTTAAACCCTTAATTATTTATACTTGGAAAAAAATATTTTGAGATGGGGGTCCGCGGCCAAATAGATATACATTTTGGGGTCCTTGACATGAAAAAGTTTGAGAACCACTGATATAGTAGCATAAGTGTTTTCAAAAAACAGTTAGGAGAATACATTTTGAAGAATCGGTCTCAGGTCTTAATGGGTTAAAATAGCAGTGCTAGTGCAAGCTCACAATGTGTCCCAGTGTGACGCTATCTGCTATTTGTAGTAATGCCATTCACATTGCCACTACTACTACTACTAGGCCTACTACTACTACTAATCAATTATAATTAGTAATATTAGTAGTAGTGGAAGTAAAAGTTTTAGTAGGGGGTAGAACAAATATGTTTAGAAGTAGGACTTAAAGAAGTATTATATAAGGTCTTTATTGCAACTGAAAGGGTTGATGAAAAGATTCTAATTCTCATTCTTGAGGCATTTTATATCAAATCTAATATGCGTGATGAATGTAATCTCATCCAGAGACAAATCATGTGGAAGACAGGAAGAGACAGACAGAGAGAGAGAGAGAGAGAGAGAGAGAGAGAGAGAGAGAGAGAGAGAGAGAGAGAGAGAGAGAGAGAGAGAGAGAGAGAGAGAGAGAGAGAGAGAGAGAGAGAGAGAAAGAGACAGAGAGACACACACACAAAAAGAGAGAGAGAGAGAGAGAGAATAGATAGAGCTAAATTGTGTGTGTGTGTGTGTGTGTGTGTGTGTGTGTGTGTGTGTGTGTGTGTGTGTGTGTGTGTGTGTGTGTGTGTGTGTGTGTGTGTGTGTGTGTGTGTGTGTGTGTGTGTGGGTGGGGGGGTCATTTGTAACACAGAAGCATGCTTTGGCAATGAAATATTTAGTGTCTTTATGCTTTCTCTGGCTTCCTCTGTCCCCAATGAACGAACACACGGGCGCGTGTGCGTGCACACACACACACACACACACACACACACACACACACACACACACACGTGACACAGACAAATTGAAAAAGAAAATACATAGTCAGACCCCTAGATAATGGGAAACACAACACAGTTGCATGCACAAAAACGCATGTCAAGCGCAAACACACAAACACACACACACACACACACACACACACACACACACGTGACACAGACAAATTGAAAAAGAAAATACATAGTCAGACCCCTAGATAATGGGAAACACAACACAGTTGCATGCACAAAAACGCATGTCAAGCGCAAACACACACACACACACACACACACACACACACACACACACACACACACACACACACACACACACACAGAGGTTCAGGAGGGAGCACAAATTAACTTGCACAATTTGTACCATTACATCAAAAACAGAATAAGTCCCAGGATGCTTCAGTGACACGTTCTTGGCTCCCTGAGGTAGTGGAAGTGTGTCCTGTTCCTTTCCCTGCAGAACATCTCCCCTCCCAGAGGCTACAATCCACTGTAACTGTGTTTCCATTCATGTTCAATACATTATAACGACGAGTTACAAATGTACATGGACCGTGTTTTTTCTTTATGTCTACAGCAAATCTCTTCGCCCAAAGATAACCGATCTACAGTACAAGCTCACAACGCGTCACAATCTGCCAATCAGCATGTCTCCCAGAATAGGCATACTGGAGTTCTGGTGCTTTGAAATATAGCCAAAAAATAAATCTGAAAGGTTCCATGTTTCCATCGCTGGAATGAGCAAGTTAACGGCAACGTAAAAGCTTTAGCCAAGACATGTATGTGGGGAAACGTTAATGTTTACACAATAGCGTTAACCCATTGAGACCTGAAGCCGATTCTACATGTCTCCTAAATCCCAACAGTTTTCTGAACAACGTATGTTTCTATATCAGTGGTGCTCAATCTTTTTCATGCCAAGGACCCCCAAAATTATATGTATTTGGCCGCGGACCCCTATCAAAATATTTTGTTCCAGGGACCCCCCAGAAGCAACGATTTCAGTTTAAAATGTTTGCTTTAAAAATATATATATTCAAAGATTTGCACACATTTTCACGATTTTTCAAAAATAGCAGATCTACAAGCTCGTAGCGCGGCACTCGGTGCCGCGCTATGAGCTTGTAGATCTGCTATTTTTGAATAGCCCAAAGTGTAAAATAATGCTTTTTTAGCTCAAATCTAAAAATGACACAGTTCCAGGTCTTAATGGGTTAATACAACTTCAACAGCGTACAAATGGCTACATTACATCTTGGAGTCAAGGGAACACATTGTACAGTGTGTACTTGCTCGTGTGCTTATTGCTTCTAGCAGCCAGTGCTCTTCGGAAAGAAAGGAAGAAAACGATGTCCTTACACTCTGCAACCATCCAACGGTGGTCTGGTAATAAACCACGGTTCACCACTGCGTCCATCACGAGAGGAAAGCCCACTTTGACATACCGCCGCTTTATAACAGCAACAAAAACATCTAATTGGCAAGGTCTAAATCTTTTACCAATCCATACAGTACCCAAGCCTACAAATTTTCTTTTGACATTTTAATCATTGCACATTTATCAGTAGGCCTAACTTTAACCAGATCAATACTTCCAATTAGATTACATCTCTCTGGATAAAGAGGAGAGCAAGCTGTGAGAGAGACGCTCCTTGTCAACTGCAGGTACTGTCTGTTAGTAGATCTCCTCAAAGAGCATTCAGCCTACCTGCCTACCTGAATGTCTGCATGTCTGCATGCTCGCCCATGTATTATGGACTGTTTTTAAAAGTTATATTTTTTTGCTATTCTATGGGATTGTCTAGATCAGTGATTCCCAAGCTTTTTGTCTCGAGACCCAAAAGAGAGATTTGATGTCTCTCCGTGCCCCAAACTAGTGGAAAAAATAGCAGATCTACAAGCTCTCAAAGAGCCGCGTTGCGAGCCGCAATTTTCTTTATTCTATTCATGAAAAACTTTTGAAAAATGTTGGAATTGTTTTTAATTGTTGAAAAGGTTTTTTATTTTTTTGTTTAAACTTTTTAAAATCTTTGAAAATCTTTTTTTTTTATGTGAGAAAATAAAAAAGGGGATATTTACTCACGTCCCATAAAAATTGGTCCGCGACCCAAACATGGGTCCCGACCCGCTGTTTGGGAAACAGTGGTCTAGATTATTGGTCATTGAAGCTACACTTATGGTGCAGTGCCTATGTGACTGAGTGCTCCATTGACCACAATTTAGCTTTTATTCTTCGTTGTACAATACCACACCCACAGTTTTAGGAAACAGTGTTCTAGGGCCCATGGGTCTTCAACGTTTTCAGGCCAAGGACCCCCTAGCTGAGAGAGAGATGAAGCAGGGACCCCCTCTATATTCTATAAAATTGCGTTTCAGATTAAACTCACTTGGTCTGCTCTTTCTTCCCTCTACACCTACACTTTTTTTTGCCAAAAATAGCCGATCTACAAGCTCACAACACCTTGCAGAGCGAGGCGTTGTGAGCTTGTAGATCTGCTATTTTCGGCTAATGTTCCCCTCAGAATAGGAATGCTCGGGTTCAAGTGGCTAATGTAAAAAAAAAACATATGACACGAAGATTTGGCGGCTCCCCTGTAGTAACTCGGAGGACCCCCCTAGGGGTCCCGGACCCCCTGTTGAAGACCCCTGGCCTGTTCTAGGGGGAACAAAATAAAACATGAATAACAATGACATGCCCAAAACAGGGATGGGGGGGTTGAAGGTGGTTGCCGTGATGATGTGTCATGTGATCTGTGAGGTTCCTTACGTTCTGACGTCCTCTCCCAGGAAGCAGCGGTTCCTCAGTAGCCCCGCCCACAGCTGGACCCCCACGATGCCGAAGATGAAGAAGACGAAGAAGCAGAGGAGAAGGACGTTCCCCAGCATGGGCAGAGTGTCCAACAGCAGGGTGACCAGGATACGCATACCTGCACACACGCACACACACACACACACACACACGCACGCACACACGCGCACACACGCACACGCACACGCACACGCACACGCACACACACACACACACACACACACACACACAGGTATTATTTACTGTATGATATTTCATCCTAAGCTCACAGACGATGGACAAAGAAACTCAAACCCAATCTTGACTCAGACTTCCGTTAAACGTGTGTGTGTGTGTGTGTGTGTGTGTGTGTGTGTGTGTGTGTGTGTGTGTGTGTGTGTGTGTGTGTGTACAGTTTTTTCCAGTTCCACTCTCATTGCTAAAGTTATAGTAACTGCTCAGAACAGTGCCGTCGGCATCGAGATCAGCTCAGAAAGTATTGTGTGATAAAAATTATTGCTACGAGGCATGTTATGGTTATACAGTAGCTGTCATACACACAGACATACGTGCGCTCAACATACTGACAGAGAGAGAGAACTAAGAGAGAGGACAAGAGGGAACATGAAAGATAGCCCAACACACACACACACACACACACACACACACACACACACACACACACGCGCGCGCGCGCGACACAGACCGAAATATCGGTTTGGCCAATATGCGTGCGTGTGTGCGTGCGTGTTGTTTACATACAGTAAGTGAAATTTTCTCAAATAAAAGTTTTTCAAATGGATTAGAACTGACTTATCACTTTTTGACAAAAGTATAGGTAAAAACATCAGTAATCGGTGGTCTGGGACTCGACATTGGACCCAGAAATCCAGCCACAGTCCAGCCGCAACCTCTATAACAAGGCTCTTGGGTGTCCGTGCAGTCAGGGCTCGTAATTATAATACGAGGCGACAACCTTTATTCCTCTTCTGGGATTGCAACCAACAACCTGGTACCCCGTGGCCAGTAACACCACAGAAGACTGACGACACTGTGTTTGACAGTCTGACATGACTTCACCCAGCGAGGCCTGAACCCGCAACCTCTACCCCTACAGATACAATTACTTAACCCATTAAGACCGGGAACGCATTCCGTCACGTTTTAAGATTTCTTTGGCTATTCAAAAAATAGCAGATATGCAAACTTGTAGATCTACTTTTTTTTTTAATCGTGGAAAATTTGTGCAAATCTTTGAATACATATTTTTTCAAGCGAATATGTTTAACTCAAATCTTTGCTTCTGGGGATTCTACAAATGTCTTCTAAATCCTAATTTATTTATTTTTTAAACTTATGTTGCTATCAGTGGTTTTCAAACTTTTTTCATGTCAAGGACCCCCAAAATTATATGTATTTGGCCGCGGACCCCCATCAAAAAATATGTTGTTCCAGGGACCCCCCAGAAGCAAAGATTTGAGTTAAAAATATCCGCTTTAAAAATATATATATTCAAAGATTTGCGCAAAGGTTCACGATTTTTCCTAAAATAGCAGATCTACAAGCTCATAGCGCGGCACTCGGTGCCGCGCTATGAGCTTGTATATCTGCTATTTTTTTAATAGCCCAAAGACATCTTTTAAAATGACACACGGATGCGTTCCCGGACTGAAGGGGTTAACAGGCAGCGGTGCCCACCTCCAGCTGTCGCTGGCGTTCAGCATCAGCAGGGTGAAGGGGGTCCAGTCCCTCAGGAGCTCTCAGGGTGTTCTGTCCTCTTTTACACAGCTCACAGCGCCGTCACATTAGATACACTCACAGCGCTCACGTGTACTACGCAACAGCGCCGTGCAGGGCTGTGGTGTAAAGTAACTGAGTACATTTACTCAAGCACTGTACTGTACTACACAATACAGTGTCGCGATGCGACGCATTGTGAGCTTGTAGATTGGCTATTTTCAATAGATTTGTATACATTTGAAACGGGACATTCTGTATAATGAGTACTTTTGGTACTTTAAGTACATTTTGATACCAATACTTTTGTACTTTTACTCACTAAATATACCTTTACTTAGGTAAAAAACGTGAGTACTTTTCCCACAACTGCATGTAGGCTGCAAGCATCGTGCAGTGTACGCCCGCGTACACTCGCGGCCCACACACGCGAGTTCCCACTGCGCACGCTCACGCGCATAGAACACATACAAACATCTGTGCGTGTGCGTACGTACACGTGCACTCGCAGTCACGTGCACACGTTTATGCAAAGCGTGATGATGGCTCTCTCTCTCGGTTGAAACTGACTGGCCATTTCTAAATGCGTCCTTGCTTTCGTCCACTAGTCTGTCTCTGTCTGAGTTTTCTCAATGTGATATCAAGTCAAACACGTAATACAGTATCTGTTATCATGTTAACTTTAACATTAACATCCACATGTAACATCATTGTAAAGTACAGTAATTACATTGTTGCATTTAACGACTTTAAACCTGTCGTCATTGTTTCGTCATTATAGGCACACATAAAAAATTCAAAGAAGGTTTATAGCGATACTAGCCAAGATACAATTTTGCAAATCATCACTGTAGAACTTGTTATTCTGCCATTACTGCTATTTGTCGTAAAGTACAACAAAGCACATGGGGCTTAACCCATTAATACCGGGAAGGCATCTGTCTCATTTTAGGTTTTTGCATTGGCTATTAAAAATAGCAGATATACAAGCTCACAATGCGTCACTTCGTGCATCGCTGCAAGCTTGTACATCTGCTATTTTTTAACATTTTTGAAAAATGTTGAAAGTGTGATAACTACTGACTTAGAAGGCATTTGTAGAATCGGCCTCGGGTCTTAATGGGTTAAACCAGTAGTTTTCAACCAGTGGTCCCGGGACCACCAGTGGTCCTTCAGGGGGTTCCAGGTGGTCCCCAGCTAAATGATGGAGAGTTGGTAACCAAATGGACCCTTATAGATCTTTAACTCTTGAGAGCGTAAAATGAAACCAAATGGACCCTTACGGGTCCATTTGGTTTCATTTTACGCTCTCAAGAGTTACATTATTGTTAAACATCGGCATTACTTGATTAGATAATTGTTATTTTGATCAACGTTGGCCTGTCATCTCTCCTATGGTACCAACATCAATACAGCATGGAATTGTGGACACAATCTTATCCAACGATAACAAAATATTCTAAGTCTTGGTTCAGAGAGTCTAAATCCCATCAAACGGTGGTTGCGTGGCTCAAATGCCGAATAATTAATGGACCTTGATGTGAAAAGGGTTTGAAAACAACTGGGTTAAACAAAGTGGTCTGACAAACACGTGCGTGTGTGTGCTTATGTTCACGTGCACAAACGACGTGGGGGGGTCTCAGCTTTTGTCAGATGTAAGACTAAAGGGTTGTGGAACCAGCGTTCTATTGTACCGTGTGTGTGTGAAAGATAAGCAGAGCTGCGCTCAGCAGCTTGCTGTTAGATAACATCGGAAAGTCTAACAGACTTAAAACAGGAATGGGTTGTTCTGGGCTTTCAACTCATGCTGTCCTGTGAAGTCCTAATTGTTCCTGCTTTGCAAGAATGAGTCATCACTGTGTGTGTGCGTGTGCGTGTGCGTGTGTGTGTGTGTGTGTGTGTGTGTGTGTGTGCGTGTGAGTATGTGTGTGTGTGTGTGTGTGTGTGTGTGTGTGTGTGTGTGTGTGTGTGTGTGTGTGTGTGTGTGTGTGTGTGTGTGTGTGTGTGTGTGTGTGTGTGTGTGTGTGTGTGTGTGTGTGTGTGTGCATATACACACTTATCAAAGGACTGGAAAGGGAAAAAAAGGACAGATAGCTAATTAGGCAGAGAGTTGCCTTCCTGGTCATATTTTCATCATGACGTGGCAGGAAAGCCCCAGAGAAAACCCAGGATGAGAGGATGAGACATCTTTATGCATCCATCCATCTACACCACGTTTTTTAAGCTTTAAAGCAACATCTGTGTTTGTGCATGCATGTATTTGAGAGAAAGAAAGACAGAGGAGTCCCTATTTAGGACCTAGGGGCTCAACTACTTCGGTGGTATTTCGCCAGTGCATTATTAGGGTGTAGCCTTGGATCAAGACTATCATAAATGTATTTTATCGATTTTTACATTTGCATATCTATGATAGTCTTGGTCTTCACCCCCCCAATAGTCACTGGACATCCGCCCGTAAAGTACAAATGCTAAATATAAGGTGCTTACCCGGTAGCCACGGATGTTAACTCGGCATTCGGACTATTTGTGCACTGTATTAATCACTATTTTTCAATAAAGAAGTGTTTTAATCGTGTCTGTGCCTCAAAGCCATTTTATTTCCTCGTTTACATCCTGTTCACATCGAGTGTAATACCGGCTTTCACCTGATGCGCCCCGCCATTGAGGAATACAGGGAACCTCTGACAGAATCCGACATAATCCAACATAGACGGCATTAAAACACATATCTGTTGAAAAATACGGACTAATACAGTGCACACAGGTTCCGAATGTCGAGTTAACATCCGTGGCTACAGGTTCTGTACTTAATATGATTTTTTTTGTACACGTACGGAGAAGTACGACTTTACGCGTGGATGTGCAGTGACTATTAGGAGGTAGAGACCAAGACTATGATAGATACTAAAGTAGACTCGATAAAATACATCTATGATAGTCTTGATCCAAGGCTAAAATGGGTGCAAAGTGGGGCGCAAGGCGCAAAGTGGTTGTAGCCTATTTAGAATGGAATTAGAAATAGTCATGGGTGTGGAAAATGGAAGTACAAAGAGGCTGCAATGAGTTGTAAAAACCTGCACACACGCACACGCACACACACACACACACACACACACACACACACACACACGGCCAGCCTTCCCCGTACTGCACAAAACAACAGCGAGCTCAGCCCCGCGAACACAAACAGACAGTGACAACATGCAGCCAGAGGACAGAATAGCGATGAGCCGTGGCCATGGGTTCTCCAGCCATGTCAACACAGAGATGTCATTCAGTCTGACAACTAAATCCTTTAGCCCTGTACAGTCACACAGCAGCATGCAGGGGGACGGAGCGTGAGAGGGAGAGCGACAGAGATACAAAAGCAGAAAACTATCGGCAGCATTAACTTTCAGGCCAGAGCGTAATAATCGACAGTTCTTATTGAAACCTAATTAAAAGGTTAACGGCGCCGCTAGTGGCAGAATCGATGTATGGCGACTGAGGCACGACGGGAGATCTATCCAGGAAGAGTTGTGGTACACACGCCGACACCAGCGGCGCCGCTGGAGACAAATTCCCTCACATCTCTGATAGGACACACACTATAGACTGAGGTTGCCAGGCAACAAATATTAACCCGAGCCAACAGAGCATGACATTGTTTAGCAAACGAACATTTGGTCACAATAAACAAACTGAATAATTCGGAGGATTTAAAACGTTCTGCAATACCCGATTTGTCTGTTTGACTTTTTATGACTTTTCTGTGTCAGTGTTCCATGGATACGTGCACATAGCTACACTAAAAATGAATGGATTATTAGAGCTTCATACTGTATCTGATTGGTATCGTTAGATGTGATTTAACCACTTAAACACTAAGGGGTCTTCAACGTATTTCAAGCCAAAGACCCCTCAGCTGAAAGAAAGATGAAGCAGGGACCCCCATTACATATTGTATACAATTATTTTGCAGATTAAACTTTTTCATAGATTTCATAGATAGCTTCAATGAGTTGTTTGACAGCACTATCATCAGTGTTGTGTAAATTCATGTTTTTTGTTAGTTTGTTTACTAATTGTCTTTTCTATTAAGTTGGATTCATGTTAATGAGTATTTTCAGATATTTCTGCTCTTTTTCCCTCCACACTAAACCTCTTGGCCGAAAATAGCCGATCTACAAGCTCTCAACACCTCGCAGTTGTAGATCGGCTATTGGCTCATGTTCCCCTCAGAATAGGAATGCTAGGGTTCAAGTGGTTAATGTAAAAAAAGATCCCATCTCACAAAGATTTGGCGGCACCCCTGTAGTAACTCTGAGGATCCCCTCGGGCCCATAGGGGGTCCTCAGAGTTACTACAGGGGTGCCGCCAGGGACCCCTAGGCTAGGGGTCCCGCACCCCATGTTGAAGACCCCATAGACCCATGACTTAAACCCTAAACACTTCATTGACTGGATTTGCCCATGCATCTTTACTAGTTCCGCTCCTTTCTTCCCTCTCCACCAAATGTCTGGTTGTGAGCTCGCATTGGGACACTAAGGTTTAATCTGTTAATGCAGAAGCTGCCTTTACTGTAAGTGAAGAGATAAATATAAAGCCTCTGGGTGAGAGTACCTTGTTTTTACATTCTCTCACAGCACTGACATCTAGCGAATGAGATTTAAGTGAAATTATGCTGTTCCTTGTTTTTTCTGACAGGTTGTTCCAGATACTGTATGTGTGGTGAATAAAAAACTCTGCTTCTCTGCATCTAGTTCTGATACTGGGTTCAGAAGGCAGACCTGTCTCAGACAGAAAACCCTGAGAGGTCTGGATGGTTCATGAAAAAGCACAAGATCAAAAATGTACTTGGGCTCTATTCCATTAAATGCTTTGTAAATCAACAGCAGAATTGTATGATCAATTCTTTGACAGACAGCGAGCCGGTGTAAAGATCTAAGAACTGGAGTGATGTGATCCACATACAGCTAGCTGTCTGATGGGAGTGTTTTAGGGAGACCTGTAAAGATAGCGTTACAGTAGTCAAGTCCACTGAAGATGAATGCATGGACAAAGTTTTCCAAATCCTGCTGAGATATAAGTTGATATACCATGATATATTCTTAAAGACGCACTGAAGTGACATTTTCGGTCATTTTATTTTGAAGGTTCAGC
>NC_139948.1:24859108-24909108 GCF_963454915.1 Gymnoscopelus microlampas
TTTTTCTTTGTTTTAACCAATTTAAACCGGGAACGCATCTGTGTATCCACTTAAACCATTATTTTATACTTTGGCTATAAAAAAAATAGCACTGAGTTATGAGCTTGTAGATCTGCTATTTTTGAAAAATCGTGAAAATTTGTGCAAATCTTTGAAAATATTCTTAAAGACGGGGTGCCGTGATTTTCAGTGATTCCCCCCCCCTAAAACATAATCATCAGGTATTATGGTTATACTAGGAGGAAGATTTTTTTTTTCAAAAAAGTGTACAGAAAGTGTTAAAATTATGTTTTTATGTGGACACGCCTCCAGTTCATTAAGTATACCTGGTTCTCACCTTAGCACCTCCTCCACCACCTTAGCACCACCCACCTGTCCTAGTCCCTCCTCCTCCTCATGCCCACACCTGTCGTGTTATGATAATGAGGGGGAGGGTATGTTTTTACTATGTCACTAAAGCGCTGTTTTTCTATTGACACGTTTGACCCTCAAGGTTTCAGCCTCCAGGAAGAAACTCAAAATAGTCAGAGAAGACATAAAACCCCATAAAAACACCACCAGGGGGCTTAATGAAGTTTTATCAACCTCATATGAAAAACTGAAAAAGTGCAAAACCATGGCACCACCTCTTTAAAGATAACATGTTTAACTCAAATCTTTGCTTCTGGGGAGGTCCCTGGAACAAAAATATTTTGAGATGGGTCGGCGGTCAAATACATATAATTTTGAGTGGTCCTTGACATGAAAGAGTTTGAGAACCACTGAGTAACATACGTTTTTTCAGAAAACTGTTAGTTAGTTCTCTGTTTAGAAGACATTTGTAGAATCGGAAGTTTAGAACCTCAGGCCTTAATGGGTTAATAGTCAGATAAATGCTAGTCACGAAACAGGTGGATAGGCTGGCTATGAACCAGCAAGACCTAAGCATGGAGAGAAGGCTGTAGATGAAACTAGTTAGCTAGGTGCAGCACTAGTAGGAACTACCAGAGCTGGCACTTTGTAAATAAACGCACCACATTTCATCTCCCTGCAGCCTTCACTGGCATTGTGTGCAGTCACTGGAACAACTGCTGCTGCTACTGCACTTTGCCTTTTCAAGGTACCCATAGTGATCACAAACAACACCCATATTGGCTATTATATATTTCTCTCTTAATTAAAAGCACTGCACTGACAACCACAGCCTCTGCAGTGCTGATACCTCAGAAGGAGGAATGGAGTAGCACGGCACACAATAAAATCCTCATTTGTAACTCTGTTAGAATACAAATGTAATCAAATGGACACTTTTTCTTTAGCTGAGCGAGTAAAGGTCAGCTGGTTCGCCCCTCGGCTCGCCCCGGGCTGTGTGTGGAAGTATTCCTGAGCGAGACACTAATCTAATCCCTAACAGCTCACCCTCCCATGCGTTCCTCTGAGCCATCAGAGCAGCCATCCGCCGGGTGAAAGCAGTAACGTAATTACCCCTCCCCCAGGGACCATAAGTACTGAGGATTGTGCTGTGAGTGTACAGTGGTGTAAACTAGTATTTACTAAGTACTGTACTTAAGTACAATCTTTAGGTATTTTTTTACTTTAATGGAGTATTTCCAATTTTCAGTAAGCTACTTTTTTTCCCACTACAATTTTTTGTTAAACTTTAGTTGCTAGTTACTTTGTTGATGTTGCTTAATACATTACCCACCTCAGCCCTATAGACATTTTGGCCATTTTGAAAATAGCCGATCTACAAGCTCACTAGATTGTAGATCTGCTATTTTCTTGTGAAATGGGACCTTCTGCATAACGAGTACTTTTACTTGTGGTGCTTTAAGCACATTTTGATACCAATACTTTTGTGCTTTTACTCAAGTACATTTTGAATTCCAGACTTTTACTTAATAACAGAGTATTTGTACTTTTTTCCACCACTGACATTAATAAGTACTGAGGATTGTGCTGTACAGAACAATGCGTACAGAAGAAGATTAAATGGCCACCCACCTGTAGGATTCGGCACCAATCAGACTGGCAGGTGACGTCCTCACACGGCTGGAACATCCCCAGAGTCACACAGTTGAGCAGGATCACCAGCATGGACACATGCTCGAACCACGTGAAGGAGGGTTAAGGCCAACACACAGTGTAAGGAATGAAGACAGAACACACACACACACACATAATGTCTACAGCAGGGGTTCGTTTGATTGTATTACGGCCACGTACAGTATACGGACCCCCATTTGATAACATCTCAGGGACAGCAATCTATGGCTATATGCAATAAAATCATAACTCTTGCCCAGAACAAAAAAAAAAGTGTGGTCGTCGCCACCAAACAAACTATTGACTTCATACAAAAAGTCATACTCCTCATACACACACACACACACACAGCACCGCCTCCAACAGCGATTTGTTACTCCGCGAGCGAAAGGGTACAGGACCACGGGTCCATTTGGTTCCGTGCGGGGACGCTGGAGAGAGCAACCTGGTATTAATATGACTGCGTCATCATTTCTTGTTGTTCCATTTAGTTCACTCTCTTGAGTTACAGTCCCATATCTCCTCAAGGACCCCAGCTTGAGAACCGCTGGTCTACAGTGTAAAATCCACATAAAGGGGCGTAGAGCCCTTGGACGATTTTTCCCCGTATATAGGCTACAGGTGAAAAGGGCCACAAACATGGCAGGCTAATAGTACACCACCCATGTAAGCTACTGTAAATTTACCACACTATTATTAAGTGTATTAGCTGCAGCTGTGCTGCTTCACGGTGTTCTATAAGGTCAGCCTGCCATGTTTTTGCCCTTCTGTAGTCTTTCACCAGTAAAGGCAAACAAACTACAAAATAGGCCTATTAGGTTGTATATTTGTGTACATTCTCAGCGTTACAAATGGATAAAATAACACTGAGGATTTTACGGCGTAGTCCATAAAGAGGAGACATAATATCTATCGCATATAACACAAGGTCATTATGCTAGTTGTTACCTTCCCAAGAGCTGGATGCAAAACTCCTAATGATACAGCTAATGGAAGGCTGATGATAAACAAGACAAATAGGATGCTAATCTAGCACAAGCAAGGTTTTATTAGCCCAGTATATTGTGTCTCTTCATTCCCAGACTGGACCCAAAAAAAAACTTCTTTCAGAGTTTGATTGGTGGTAAACAATTAAAAAGTTGTGCGGGGCTAATTCCCTAAGTCCTTTGGTTTTATTTTTGGACTACAGGTCCAACTCATGCAGCCTCTCTTTTTACACATCCAAACGTTGGAATATTTAGCATGGATAAAATGCAAAAGGCAAAAACATGTTTTAGAAAAAAAACCTGGTATGTTTTAGGAGAAATCAATATCTATCAACTTAGATAGAGAGCAAGATAGAACGATATGCATACGATTGAGTGCAGGGTAGTTGAGAGCGTAAGTATAGAATGTCCTCTGCATTAGATAGATCATGTTCTTAAAGCCATGCAATGGTGCTGATGACACATGACAGCTTAGTGCTCCAGGTATGAGTTATATAAATGGACTTCATGTCACAATGCCTCTGTCATAGCCGTGATGTTACAAGACAAGATGAGCCATCATAGTAATTGAGAGAGAGAGAGAGAGAGAGAGAGAGAGAGAGAGAGGGGCTCACAGAAATATAGAGAGAGAAAGCGAGAATGATGGTAAATGACAGAGAAGGCGACGAGGAAATGACCCTAAATCATGTCTCCCAAGGCGGAAAAGACACCGCTCCCGCTGTGTTATACTACCTTATGTTGGCTTTTGTCCCAGAAACACACATACTGTACACGCCACGTGCGCGTACACACACACACACAAACAAACACGCTGATATGTGTGCTGAGTTGCAGTTTGCAGTGCTACTGGGTTGTGGTACTGACCTAATTACAAAGAGTTAAAGGAGAGGATAAATGGTGACCACTGTCCTCTCTGCATTGCGCACGCACGCACATGCGAGCACACATGCACATGCACATGCACACACACACACACACACACACACACACACACACACACACACACACACACACACACACACACACACACACACACACACACACACACACACACACACACACACATCCATAATAATAAGTGTGCATGTGCATACACAAAAGCTGGATCCCGCTCACCAGGAGTGCCAGGATTCAAGATGTTGGTATCAGCAGAAAAGAACGTCTGACCTACAGTAAACCCAGTTTCTCTGAACCAGGTTATATCCTGGGATAACCAGGTGGAGTTATCCCAGGATATAACCGAGAGGGACTCACTAAAAACTAGGTGTTTCACCCAGATGGGTGTGGTTTAGTGGGACATAGCTGCGCACGTTTCTGAACAAGAAGGCAGGCATGTGGTGGTGGGTGGTTGGGAATTGATTGATTGATTGATTGAATACTTTATTAGCAGTTTGCAAAAAAAAGGCACAGGAAAGTACAGTTCAATACAAGGTCTGCTAAGAAGAATTTAAACCCAAGAAAGCCTATGGCTTGTTTCCATTGGGGTCCTTTGAAGGAGTGGGGTGGTGTGGAATTGGGTTGTGGGAGAAAATATAAAACCAAAGAGTTGTTTTATTTTCGTAACTTGAATGCAATGTCATTTGTATATGTCTCTACACTTTGAGTACACCTTCATTAAAAAACTAGCTATGACACAGTCATATTCATAGACATATAAAGGTACAGCATACGCCTCCTTTGGCTCTGAATCGTTCGTTTCTCGGGCGTGCTTCCTTGTTCCGCAGGGCTAGCCTTCCACTTCCTTCCGCTTCAGCAGGGCAAGCTGGAAACTTCCGTGTGCGTCACAGAAGGGGGCGTTCAGTAGGCCAATCAGAGGCAGGTGGGGCGGGTCTTTTCTTAAGAGGCAGCTGCGCAGCAACTAGTCAGTTAGACGCGCTGTGATTGGCCAGTAGTCAATACGATGTGATTGGTCAGTAGTCAAACAGCCCTGCGGAAGAACCTTGTATTGAGATACCAGTCGCTACAATGAACTGCAGAGGCCAATGAGGTATCTAGGTTTCTATATCTATGGTCATATTATTGTGGGTCGTCTTTAGATCCCATATTCTGAGAGGACATTGAGCCCTCATTGGCTAAAGGACCAGCCAATGAGGGAAAAGTCATGCAAAAGTCACGACTAGCGAGTGTAGAATGTATTCTGTTTTCACATAATTTTTATTGAAGAAGTCAGTTTTACAGAAATATAAACAATGACAGAACTCTTCTAATTTTCTGTGAAAAAACAAACGCACAAGACAAACACAAACCCCCCTCCCAACCCTCACAAGAAAGTAAATTACATGGTATTAAAAAGTACAGAAAAGAGGGCAAAAAGAGGAAAGGGAGAGAGAAAAGAAAAAGACAAAAACAAAAGCAAAACCTGAGAAAAAGAAAATAAAACTCAGCCAAAAGAGTATCAGAGTAGATGACATGACAGCATGTATTATACAAACAAGGCACAGAGAAAGCTCAACCCACACCGTTCTCAAACACTTGAGGGGTCACCTCGAGCACGGGCTCCGTCGCAGGAGACCGACCACCTATCCAACAGGGGTTGCCATATTTTCAGAAAGACCTGTTCTTTTTTGATGATTGTATACCGAATTCTCTCCATATGTAGAACATTGCCCAAGTCTCTAAGCCACTGCTGGAACAGAGGACTAGATTCAGATTTCCATTGTTGCAAAATTAAACGTTTGGCCGCGAGTGTAGAATGTAGACCAGGTTTTGCAACCTGGTAAAAAAAGAAGGCAGGCATGCTCTCGCCGGGTGGCCAGTCTGCTTACATTATGTGGCCTGCTGCTGTATTGAAGCGGTATGAGGTTATGTTTGTTTACCACAGGCTACCTGAGACAGGTCAAAGGGCACCCTCTCATACATTATGCATTTTAGGGAACACGTGTATAGTTGTAAATATTGTGATAGTGGTAAATTATATATATTCCACTGGAATTAATAAGGACTTCTTGTGACTTTTAGATGTACACGGAACTTATTGGCCTCTGGAGATGAGGAGCAATTTGAGCAGAGCTGTTCTGCTGGGTCAGATGCTCTGAGAAGGTCACAGTAATTGCGTGCTGCTGGGTCAGCTCTTTCTTTTGCAGTGAGCACCTAAAAAACACAACAACAACACTGAGGCAAGAAAACACATTTCAATGTGTTTCCAACATGTCAAAAGTAGAGGAATGTTTTGCCAGGGCTTTGTTGAACCTTGGCAATGCACGTTGTCTGGAATTCTTTTCTGTGGGAAACGGTGTGGAGACACACCCAGTGTGAAGTGGCAATTGTGGGATAACCACAGATCGGCCATAGATTGGCTACAATTGTCAGTGAAGAGATTTGGTGTAGAGACTACCTATAGAGCCCTGGGGTACCCTGGTCAACTGACGAATAAAGGGTTTAGATCAGGGGTCTTCAACAGGGGGTCCGTGACCCCTAGTGGGTCCTCAAGAGTTACTCCAGGGGGGCCACCAACTCTTTGTGTGATAGAATTTTTAGGTTTTACATTAACCACTTGAACCCTAGCATCCCTATTCTGAGGAGAACTTTAGCCAAAAATAGCCGATCTACAAGCTCACAACGCCTCGCAGCGCGAGGCGTTGTGAGCTTGTAGATCGGCTATTTTTGACAAAGAGGTTTGGTGTAGACTAGAGGGAAAAAAGAGCAGACCAAGTAAAGAAAAAAAAATACAATATAGAGGGGGTCCCTGCTTCATCTCTCTCTCAGCTAGGGGGTCCTTAGCCTGAAAACGTTGAAGACCCCTGGTTTGGATATTAACAGAATAAGAGTGGTTGGCAAAGCTTTCTCGTGATGTAATCCTGCATTCCCTAAAAAAAAAAAACCCTGAAAAATAGAAAGAAGGTTTAGGCGATGTTGTGGACTTACTGCTTCATTTCACATTTGGGTCTCATTAAATTTGGGAGGCTGTCTACAGCGCTGTACCATTCAGCCCATTCCATGTGTGTTATGATGCACAATGCAACCATGGGGAAATTCACAGAGCAGATTGAATTAACTGTCTGTAGCCTTAGCGAATTAGACACTTGTTTCGTGCAGATCGCAGCTGCAGTGCATTCTTAGACCAGCCTGGGGAATGATCTCGGTAAAGAACCGTATGTTCCACAACTCACTGGTGGAAGAAGTACTCAGATTTCTTACTTAAGTAAAATGAAGAAATACTCTGTAAAAGTAAAAGTCCTGTAAATCAAAAGTGCACTTGAGAAAAAGTACCAAAGTATTGTAATACAATCCTGGTCTCTATACTGCCTCTGGTCAGCCGGGGGCGTCTGATGGAGGGGAACTGGTTGGAATAACGTGTTCCTTCCACGCGCCATACGTCCTACCGGGGAAACTCCCCCCCCTGTCAGGTGATAAGCAGCGGCCTGCTCACTCCTCCTCATGCATTGAAGGAAGCATGAGAGCTCAGTTCGGGGCTTGCCCCAGGCTGGCAGAGGGAGAGTAGCGGCCAGGATTACAAGCTTAGGCAATTGGCACTGGGTAAATAAATAATAATAATAAACATTTTCAGGTGGGTCACTTCTTTCATCCAATCAGGAGAAAGAACCCATTTATCAGCTTTTTTTTTTTCTTTCTTTCATCACTTCCAATTTCACTTGTTTATCCTGTATCCTGCATGAGCTCTCTCTCTCTCCTGATTGGTTGCAATTGGTATCCCGTCCTGAAAATATGTGGTTTCTGTTTACTAAAGACCAGGAGACATGGGGAGACCCCTGGGCCCTGTCACTGAACAAACACCTCTAGTCTATAGCAATGATCACTATGGGAATATAGAGCTATTTAACACTTATTTTAACAAAAGAATATCACTTACACCCTGTGTGTATTCAGAATTGGGATTCCATTGCAGGAGGGATGTTTACATCTGGGAACACAGCATTTCGTCTCTGTCGGGCAAAAACCTTGTATATCCACATTTAAACTTTATACGTTTTGTTGTAAATGAATGCCCTACTTCATCATAAAAACGTGTTTGCGCAAAAGTAGTCAAAAAATATGGTCTACAAGCTCGGCTATAAGTAGATCGGCTATTTTCACAAATTAACTATTAACGGTTTTGGACTTACAAGGTTTCCACCTTACAGTAACCATTTAAATATGTAACTCCAACTGGAGACAGACATATTCCACAGTCTCGTTAACAGCCGTGAGGATTGACTGGCTGTCGCCTGTCGGTGTAAACATCATGTTCACACCCTGAACACCGGTAGTTCAAATGAGTTGGGTAAATGGGTATTAAGCAATTACATGACTACAGCACCCAGGGGAATACTGGCAACGCATTGGCAATAAGAACACTGCATGAGAACATAATGCCTGAGATTAATGTCTTATTCTATCACATATACAGTAGAAAGCACCTGGGGGCCATTTTGTCTTTCAATCACATACACTCATAACAAGCAGCTTAAAATGTATAGAATAGGTCAGACTTTCGAGTGAACACACCTGCCCAGAAGTGCCAAGTAAACACACACACACACACACACACACACACACACACACACACACACACACACACACACACACACACACACACACACACACACACACACACACACACACACACACACACACACACACACACACACACACACAATAAGCAACCCAAGGTCTGTCCTTCTTTCACAGATGAAAGATTCTCTAATCTGCTGTGTCGGAATTAAAATGGAGAGGTTTGAATATTCAGAGAATCTATCACTCCCTCAGCTCTTCCTGCCTCTCCGCTGTCGTTCCACTGCTCCATGTGCTATTCCTCTCTAATTCCTCCTTAATCTTCACAGTCAACACCTTCTGAGCCCCGTCTTCAGCCCCCACACACACACACACACACACACACACACACACACACACACACACACACACACACACACACACACACACACACACACACACACACACACACACACACACACACACACACACACACACACACACACACACACACACACACACACACATGTATAAGGCACGAGCTGATATACAGTACATAAATATACAATGAAGGCTTGTGCAACAGACCAAGCTAACATGGATTGATTTGCAGTAAATAGAACATTATAACACACACACACACACACACACACACACACACACACACACACACACACACACACACACACACACACACACACACACACACACACACACACACACACACACACACACACACACACACACACACACACACACACACACACGTGCAAACACACACAAGTGAACCCATGCTGTGACTTTAAGCAAGCTAAAAAAAACAGGCTTGGTGGTGGTTACCTAACTGGCTGTTAAGCTCAGTGGTTCTCAAGGACCCCTGGGGAGTCCTTAAGAGGGTCCCAGGGGGTCCCCAGCAAAATGAGTTAATATAGCATAAAATCAGTTTAAACATTTGAACCCTATTTTACACTTTGGCTTTTCAAAAACAGCAGATCTATAGAGGCTTATACAACGCATCACATTGCGATGTATTATGCAATTTAATTTGGAATCATTTTCTCTTATGGGGGTCCCTGGCACACACTACTTTCTGTTGGACGTCTGCGGCCAAATACATATCACTTTGGGGGTCCTTGACATGAAAACATTTCAGAACCATGGTTTACAGTAGCTGTTTGGTCAGCTGGTCGACTTGCATCCTTATTATACAGCTATCTACGTTGGAACGTTAATGTGTATTGAGGAAACCCAGGACCAAACAGACTAATTTGGTTGCATTTTTACATTCTCAGAGTTAAGGATTTCACTGTGCATTGCTCCCTGAGAAGCTCCACTGGACTGGTAGAGCAGTGGTTCTCAAACTTTTTCATATCAAGGACCTCCAAATTGACACTTACTAGCCCACAGACCCCCATTTGAAAAGATATGCCAGGAACCCCCATAAGAGAACATTTTTACGGCTCTAGCAGTGATTCTCAATCATTTTAATTTGAAGGACCCCCGGTTTGACATGCATTAGAGGCTACGGACCCCCATTTAATGGCATTTCTATCTCTGGGACCCCAATTTATAATGTAACATCTATGTTAATTTAACTCTGAGTGTACAAATGGAACCAAATGGATGGAGAGAGTTGTACACTCTCAGAGTTACAGACCCATAAGGGTCCATTTGGTTCATAGCTATCCATCATTTAGCTGGGGACCCCCTGGAACTCCCTCAATGAGTCCCCGGACCCCACTTTGAGAACCAATGCGGTAGAGGCTGCTACCACAGGCGTGTGTGTGCGTGTGTGTGTGTGTGTGTGTGTGTATGTGTGCATGAGTGCTATTCAAGGGCACATCAATGACAAGGTGTAGTGAATCAATATATGACTGAGTGAATTAAATAACCAAGTGCAGAGCATAAAGCACAGCATATACAAACAATACTATATACACACACATGGGGGATATGTCAGGCACACAAACACATGAGTGAGCACACGCACGCACGCGCGCGCACACACACACACAAACACACCCAGTAACCCTCCCTGCGATGGTTGGGTCAGAACTCTTCAAGGATAAACCTCCCCTCCCCATTTATTCTCTCTCTCTCTCTCTCTCTCTCTCTCTCTCTCTCTCTCTCTCTCTCTCTCTCTCTCTCTCTCTCTCTCTCTCTCTCTCTCCCCCCCCCCCCCCCCCCCCCCCCCTCAAGCCATCTCTCCTGTCACCATTTCTCTCCATCTTGTTACAGAGGGAGGAGATGAAAGCGAACAAAGGCAAAGTTAGCCTAACTGAGGAAGAGGGGAGAGAGAGAGAGAGAGAGAGAGAGAGAGAGAGAGAGAGAGAGAGAGAGAGAGAGAGAGAGAGAGAGAGAGACAGATAGGTGCATATATCCATTACATCCACGCAGCACAGTGAGTGGATTCAATGGATAGCACAGCGACTGAGTCCGGGTTTACTGCTACAGTCGCTATGCAAATCGCTCCTGTCGGGCAGAAACCTTGTATCTCCATATCTCAATGTTTTTTTTCGTACATTAATGCCCATACTTCATCATACAAGAGTGTTGCACAAAAGTACTGAAAATAGCCGAAGTACAAGCTCACACCGTGTCGCAAGTTTTACTACTTTAGTGTTTGTTAATGTATGTTTTTAATGATAAGAAAAAAGGAATGGTTTTGGACATACAAGGTTTCCACCCCACAGGAACACAATAGACTATAATACATAGAGCTGCTGTAACAAAACACTAACATCACAATGAGACATTATAGGCTCATTGAAATGACTGAGACTAACAGTCTTACAGTAAGTCTCACACCTTAAGTGGAAGTGAGAACACACATATGCACGCAATGCGCGCACACACGCGCACACGCACACGCACACACACACACACACACACACACACACACACACACACACACACACACACACACACACACACACACACACACACACAATGAGGCTCTCAGGGTTTTTTTCAGTCTGTGCCAGTAGTGTAGCACTGCACCATTGAGCAAAGCAGCTTTTTACCCTCACCCACACATGCAGGCGTACAGTACACAGTATTTTGATTCAGTTTTAGTCATATTTTAGTCATCTTAAATGTTTTAGATTTTGTCTAGTTTTAGTTGACTAAAAATCATAAGATCTACAGTTGATTTAGTCGACTAAAATGTATTTTCGTGGTGCCTTGATGGCGTCGTAATGCCTGATTTTACACCTATTTGCATGCTGAAAATAGCAGATCTACAAGCTCACAACGCGTCACGCTGCGACGCGTTGTGAGCTTGTAGATCTGCTATTTTGAGACCAAACATAAAATGACTTATTTTAGTTCTACTGGATCTCTTCTCCACTCGTCCTTCCCTAACATTTTAGTCTAGTTTTTATTTGTTGACGAAATTGTTAATATATTTAGTCATAGTTTTAGTCGTCATAGCTTAGTTTTGATTTCGTTTTGATTTGTTTATATTTAGTGAAAAAAGGTAGTTGATGAACATTTTTCGTCACAGTTTTAGTCGACGAAATCAACACTGACACACACACACTATTGTAGAATCGGCCTCGGTCTTAGAGGGTTAAAAAAACATACAGCCAATGACAATATTATGCCCGTCCCTCTGGTTTATGGGATCTAAACAGCGGACACATCCCTCCAGGATGGGAACAATGCCGCTAGCAACCCCATGGCCATCCCTTCAAGTTACGGGACCCATGTCAAAAGTATAAACACAGATCTTTGCATAGTTGTTATTACCCGCAACAAGTGGCGGAATGCTGCCTAAAGCACATTTAAAATACAAGGAAGGGGCCGAATGTGCACATTCAATAAAGAAAGTAGGTAGTGTGAGGAAAGGGTATTGGTTCTTGTCATCAGCAACAGTAGCACATACCTTACATTTAGCATTTCCAATCCAATCCAATCCAATCCACTTTATTTATAGAGCACATTTAAAACAACAGTGTTGAACCAAAGTGCTGTATACTCAGTAACAAAATACTAAAATAAACAAGAGCAAAAAAACAGCACACAATAAACAGGACAACATTTGACACAATGCCTGTAGGAAACAGCAGCTTCTCAATCTGAATTTTCAAACGCCAAGGAGAACAAGTGCGTTTTCAAACGTGATTTAAACACAGGCAGGGTTTGAGACGCTTTAACATGGGGTGGAAGCTCGTTCCACAGTGTGGGCGCTATGAAGGAAAATGATCTATCTCCCCGGGTTTTCAACTTTGTTGCTGGGACCTTAAGGAGTGACTGGTCAGTAGACCCCCTTGTAGTGTTATTAGGAGGTAGAAGCTTCGATATGTACAATATGGTGCCAGCCCATTTAAAGACTTAAAGACAAACATTAAAGTCTTAAACTGAATCCTGTAACAAACAGGGAGCCAGTGTATTAGGAGGCAAGAATCGGTGATCATATTTCCATGCCCCTGTTAAGAGGCGAGCGGCCGCGTTTTGGACTAACTGTAGTCGTTGCAAGCAGGCTTGGCTAATGCCAACATAAAGTGCATTACAGTAGTCGAGTCGGGTTGAGATAAAAGCATGGAAAAGACGTTCAAAATCAGAAAGGGTTACAGCAGACTTGACTTTGGCTAAGAGCCTCAGCTGATAAAAGCTGGATTTAACAACAGAGGTAATCTGTTTGTCAAACTTAAAATCGCTGTCCAATTTGACACCAAGGTTAGTGACCACCGGTTTTAGAAATGGCTGCGGTTTTAGAAATGGCTGCAGGGGCCCAGATCCAGAGAGGAGGCGTCGCAGGCAGTGCTGGGTCTGAACACCATGACCTCTGTTTTACTTTGGTTAAAGTTAAGGAAGTTTAGGGCCATCCATGCTTTTATGTCCTTCAGACAGTCCAGCAGTGTGCAGGGAGGAGGTGCCATTTTTCTTCGGGGGCATATAGATCTGCGCGTCATTTGCATAGAAATGGTAGGGAATACCATGCTTTTAAAAAATCAAACCCAGAGGGAGGAGGTACAGGGAGAAAAGGATGGGGCCAAGAATTGAGCCCTGCGGGACTCCACATGGGAGAGGGGCGATGTGGAGTCACCTAGGGCTACAGAGAACGATCTGTTTGACAGATAGGACCTGAACCATTTTAACCCATTAAGACCTGAGGCCGCGTCTAAAAGAATTCAAAATCCTAACAATTTTTCGGAAAAAAAATATGAACAAATATTTTTCACGATTTTTCAAAAATAGCAGATCTACAAGCTCATAGCGCGGCACTCGGTGCCGCGCTATGAGCTTGTATATCTGCTATTTTTGAATAGCCAAAGACATCTAAAGTGACACAGATGCGTTCCAGGTATCAATGGGTTAAAGCAGTGCTTCCGACACCCACACAGCACTCTAAACGTGAGAGGAGAATGTTGTGTTGTAAGGTGTCAAAAGCAGCTGTGAGTTCTAAAAGCATAAGGATCGCAGGATCACCAAGGTCAGTGGTTCTTAAAAGGTAATTTACAACTCTTAAAAGTGCTGACTCTGTACTGTGAAAGGCTTTGAAACTAATTTCTGTCATTGACTAGTGTAATCACTTCCATAGTTGACTAAACTAACACAATTCCCTGATATATGACCCGGCCAACAAATTAACAACAAACTAAATTGCCAGACTTTCCATATCTGTAAGTGACTTCTCAAAATCCCATGAGATTCCAGATTCCATCATGACCCGTGTGGGATAACTGACATTATCCACAGCTCCATAGTCATGACATGTGTCTAAAGTGATCCAGAGTTATCTAAAATGTCTGGCTCATATACTGTACTAGGTCTGTCTAATTATTGTTCCTTGTGTCTACTTAGTGCTCTGTTCTGTTCTGTCTACTTACTGTTCTGTTGTCTACTTCAGGGGTGGGCAACTTTAATGATGTAGAGGGCCACTATATTTCCACACTCACTCCAGAGGGCCACATTGCATATACAGTACTGTCGGGCAGACACCTCTTATCTCCGTATTTTAACTTTTTTTTGTAAATGAATGCCATACTTCGCCATTCTATGTCACACAAAAGTAGCAAAAATAGCCGATCTACAAGCTCAAAACGCGTCGCGGTGCGACGCGTTTTGAGCTTGTAGATCTGCTATTTTTGCTACTTTTTAATTGGAATCCTGATTTTTTTTTGTGCAATGTTTTTATTGAAATCCTGAAAAGTTTTTTTTTATTTCAAATGCATTTACTATACTTATGTTAACTTTATGAATTTAAATACAAATATATTGGACACAAAAAAGTCAATAGAATTGTATAGCTAGTCATTAAGCTACTTATATAGACTGAAGTAATTAAAGTGGGTCATGTTTGCATGTTTGGAACTGTAACAGCTGAAATCGATAATATATCAGTATTCTGATATTAACCTGCGGGCCACATTAAGTGAAGGTGGGGCCCGCATGTGGCCCCCGGGCCGCCAGTTGCCCATGTACGGTCTACTTACTGTTCTGTTCTGTTGTGTCTACTTACTGTTCTGTTCTGTTCTGTTGTGTCTACTTACTGTTCTGTTCTGTCTATTTACTGCTCTGTTCTGTCATCAGCTACACATTTAATCTGTGGTGTGTCCTCAGTGGCTCTCAATGGAAGCGTGCTGTCTCCTCAGTGGGTTCACTCCATCACAATCACTCCTCCTGTCCACCTGGTGCTCAAAGTCTAATCTCACACCAGGCCGGACTGGCAGAGCAAAACGATCTGTTTGCCGGGATTTCAGCAAACAGATCGTTTTTTTTCCCCTCCCGGCGGCAGGAGGGCAGGGACGCCAATAAATACACACAGCGCTGATACGTGTGTAGACTAGAGCATGTACACACACGCAGTAAAGGACACACACACACCGACGGCTGGAGGGACGGGCAGTCAGGCAGGCACACACACACACACACGCACACACACACACACACACACACACACACACACACACACACACACACACACACACAGGTGACAGGCAAGTGCACGTACAGTAGATAGATACATGCATGTGCAGGTGAGTACACTCAGGAGGTAGTAATACACGGCTGAGTACACAATGATAAGGAGAGAATAAGGGAGATGTGCGAGCACACACACATGCACATGCACACGCACACACACACATTGATGAAGTACCGTTCAACTGCGTATGGGGGTTAATGGAGCACTCAGAGACATAGTGCTGGTGAGGAGGAGAGGAGATCGGCCAACTCATCCTTACTTTATACAGTATATCCTCACTATCTCCTTCCTCTGTCTGCATCTCACCATCTTTGTTTATCTTGCCGTCTGCCTGAATAGTCCTCTCCTCTCTTCTCCTCTCCTATAGCCCCCTGAATAAATATGCTCCCATATTCATAACATATTTGCCATATCGCTGCTTTGAACATTAATTGCAGCAATCTTTTTCAACATGAGAAACAGGACCAGTATCCATGTTTCAGTGTTCTCTGAGATCAGAGAGTTCTCTGAGTGGACTCTCTCTGAACTCTCTCTGGATTATTCTGAACCGAGTATGATCTCTCTCTCTCTCGCGCGCGCGCGCGCGCGCGCAGCGCACGCACGCACGCACACACACACACACACACACACACACACACACACACACACACACACACACACACACACACACACACACACACACACACACACACACACACACCTTCATCTCTCACGTGTCCTTTAATGTCCTGCCTCTCACCTTCACCCCTCCTTCTCCTACAACCCCTCCCCCTCTGACCACTGATCTCCATCTCGTCCATTTTTCAGTTCCTCCCTCCATCCGTTCCTCCCTCCATCTCTCTCTCTCTACAGTATATATTCCACGTTAGCTCCAGTCCCTCCCTCCACCTCTTCTTCCAGTTGCCTTTCACCTCCTCCATGTTTCTTGCGCCTGCTCCACGATTCCCACTTTCCTGTTTTAACCGCCTCCTCCTCAGTCCCTCCCTCTCTCCCTCTGCCCCACCATTCCTCTCTCTCTCTCTCTCTCTTTCCCTCCATCCCTGCATGTCCCGGTCCATCCCTCTTTCATTAGCGGAGAGCAAACTCAATCCCATCAGATGTAATAACCTAATCACACACTCTCTACTGGGGTCAATCAGCGGGGCAGCGAGCTGTGTGTGTGTGTGTGTGTGTGTGTGTGTGTGTGTGTGTGTGTGTGAGAAAGAGAGATGATAGTGTTATAGTAGGGTGTGTTTGTATGCGTTACGTGTTTGAAATATTTGCATACGCGCGCGCGTGTGTGTGTGTGTGTGTGTGTGTGTGTGTGTGTGTGTGTGTGTGTGTGTGTGTGTGTGTGTGTGTGTGTGTGTGTGTGTGTGTGCGCGCGCGTACATGCCGTGCATAAGTGTGTGCGCAAGGGTGGCTGGGGTATGGGTTGTGTGTTTATGTGTGTGTGTGTGTGTGTGTGTGTGTGTGTGTGTGTGTGTGTGTGTGTATATATATATATATATATATATATATATACATATGTATGTATGTGTGTATGTGTGTATGTGTGTATGTGTGAATGTGTGAATGTGTGACGGTGTGTGTGTGTGTGTGACTGTGTTGGGAGACTGTACTGAGCCCCAAGCTCTACGTTTCTTTCCTAATTAGGTTTCGAGAGCCTGTAAGGCTTCGAACCCTATTACATTCCTTGGCTTTCATTATTAGGTTTCGAGAGCCTATCAGGCTTCGAACCCTATTACATCTCTACACTTTCATTATTATTCTTCCGCCGGTTTTGCCAGTTCTGGCCTAACCGCGTGGTCACTTTTTACGAAATTCGGCAATATGGTAGAGGGCTATGCCAAACGGCGAAAACCCGAAACTCACAAACATTGGCCAAAGGGTGGCGCTGTAGCACTCAATTGAAATATGCCAACTTTGAACAGGTACAACTCATGCCCTGTTTGACCCACAGCCATGAAACTTCGATGCACACATGCGTCTCCTCATGCCTAACAACTTTCACACTCTGACTTTTGACCTCTGACCTTTAGATCTCCCACCATTTCGAATTCTATGAAAAGCAGTAAAAAGCAGTAAAAAAATCACTTCTCCTGGGATTTATGAGCAATCTGTACGAAACTGTATACACATGAACTTTGGACCAATGCCGACAAACGTAACTTAGCGGATTTTCCATAAGTGAAAACGTTAAGCTTTTATAAGCCAATGAAAATTGCAGCTTTTTTTAAATTATTCATCTGCCCCTAACACATACATGCAGACTCACATTTGTTTGACACTTTGCAATATTGTAGAGGGTCCTTCCAAGTATCACTGAAACCAATCTTACTCCAATTGGTCAAAGGGGGGCGCTATAGCAATTTTTTGAAAATGCAAACTTTAAACAGGCAAAAGTCATGCCTCGTTTGGCCGACAGCCGTTAAACCTGCTTACACATGTGCCTTGACTCATGAGGAACACATGTATCACTTTGACCAGTAAGCTCTGCCCTTAGATTGTCTGCAATTTTGAGCAGTTTGAAAAACATTTAAATCCAGGATTTCTGAGCAATTTGCATGAAACTGTGTCAAATACATGTTTGAGGCCCTTTTTCACAGGTTCAGGTGTGTTGGTTCAATAGCTTGATCGCTTAATCATCTGCCTTGAAACCATAGGGTAGCCGGTTCGAATCCCACCTCAGGTAGACTTAATTATAATTGCATTGCACACAACATGACTATATCAATGAATACATGTGCAATTGTTAAAGATGACGAGAAATGAATACTTGAAAGTAGTTATTTTCAATGTATGACGTACTTCATTCGCGCTTTTGTTTTGTTTTGTTGGATTCTCCCTTTTCATTGTCTAAGGCTGTGTATTGGATAGCTCCACCAGTATGTGTGAGTCTCATGTGCCAAAGGTCCCTGGTTCGAATCCCACTTATTACAGTTCACATTTAAATTGCATTGTACAAAACATGACCCTGTTAATTCAGATTCAGACATGTGCAATGTTTAGACAATAACACGAAATGCTTTTGAGAGTAGTTGTTTTTTATGTATGACATACTTTCTTGTGAAAATAGACGATCTACAATCTCACACCTTTTTAGATAGCAACGCGTTGTTAGATTGTAGATCGACTATTTTCCACTAGTTTCCATTCCGAAATATATTGAGCAGTTTGAAAAACATTTAAACCAAGGATTTCTGAGCAATTTGCGTGAAAGTGTGTCATGTGTGTAAACTCCCTTTTCACTAGTACAGGTCTGTTGGCCCAATGGCTTAATCATCTGCCTTGAAACCACAGGGTTCCTGGTTTGAATCCCACGTCATGTAGAATTCATTATAATTGCATTGCACACAACATGACTGTATCAATGAATACATGTGCAATTGTTAACCAGTAAACTCCGCCCTTAGATTGTCTGCAATTTTGAGCAGTTTGAAAAACATTTAAATCCACTATTTCTGAGCAATTTGCGTGAAAGTGTGTCATGTGTGTGAACTCCCTTTTCGTCAGTTCGGGTCTGTTGGCCCAATGGCTTAATCATCTGCCTTGATACCAGAGGGTCGCCGGTTCAAATCTCACCTCATGCAGACCTCAACTCAATTGCATTGCACACAACATGACTGTATCAATGAATGACCAATGCCGACAGACGTGAGCAAGCAGATTTTCCATAAGTGAAAACGTTAAGCTTTTTATAAGCCAATGAAAATTGCAGTTTTATGACAATTATTCATCTGCCCCTAAAACATACATGCAGACTCGCATTTGTTTGACACTTTGCAATATTGTAGAAGGTCATTCCAAGTATCACTGAAACCAATCTTACTCCAATTGGTCAAAGGGGGGCGCTATAGCAATTTTTTGAAAATGCAAACTTTAAACAGGCAAAAGTCATGCCTCGTTTGGCCGACAGCCGTTAAACCTGCTTACACATGTGCCTTGACTCATGAGGAACACATGTATCACTTTGACCAGTAAGCTCTGCCCTTAGATTGTCTGCAATTTTGAGCAGTTTGAAAAACATTTAAATCCAGGATTTCTGAGCAATTTGCGTGAAAGTGTGTCATGTGTTTGAACTCCCTTTTCACTAGTCCAGGTGTGTAGGTTCAATAGCTTGATAGCTTAATCATCTGCCTTGAAACCACAGGGTTGCTGGTTCGAATCCCACCTCAGGTAGACTTCATTATAATTGCATTGCACACAACATGACTGTATCAATGAGGAACATATCTATCACTTTGACCAGTAAGCTCCGCCCTTAGATTGTCTGCAATTTTGAGCAGTTTGAAAAACATTTAAATCCAGCATTTCTGAGCAATTTGCGTGAAAGTGTGTCATGTGTGTGAACTCCTTTTTCATCAGTTCGGGTCTGTTGGCCCAATGGCTTAATCATCTGCCTTGATACCACAGGGTCGCTGGTTCAAATCTCACCTCATGCAGACCTCAACTCAATTGCATTGCACACAACATGACTGTATCAATGCATGTGCAATTGTTAAAGATAACGAGAAATGCATACTTGAAAGTAGTTATTTTCAATGTATGACGTAATTCATTTGCCCTTTTGTTTTGTGTTGTTGGATTCTCCTTTCTCACTATCTGATGCTGTCGATTCAATAGCTCCACCAGTAGAGTGTGAGAGTGTCAACAGACACCATCAGGGAGGCCATATCTCTAGCTCAATGAGAAGAGAGGCAGCCTGTGAATCCATAGGTCGCTGGTTCGATCCCTGTCCCCAACAATGCGTTGAGGTGATCATCATTTGGAATTCCCCCTATTCCCATGGATTGGATCCACCCCTCTCACTCATCACCAATCACACCTGCCACATGCACAGTACAATTTTTAGGTACTTTTACTTTACTACTCTACTCTACTGCAATTACAGCAGATGACAGCTTTAGTTACTTGTTACTTTGCAGATGTAATTATTAATACAACACCTACAGTAACCACATACAGCCGATCTACAATGTGACGCGTTATGAGCTTGTATGTATATAATAAGCAACCCATGCTGTATGATAACTTACCACATATGAAATCCAATTCTGTCTATCCAATGGCTCAGTCTGTACTGTGGCCATAGCTGAGTGGTTAGTGAGCCCACCTAGGGAGCCAGAGGCCTTGGTTGCCCCAGGTACGATTCCAGGCCAGGCCAGCAAATGTGTCGATGAAATGAAATTTGTCCCTGAGCAAGACTCTTAACCCCTAATTGCTCACAGGCCCTCATTGGAAACAAGACCGCAAGGACTTTCATGAACGGACCTGGAATTATCCTTATCCTTTACACTGTCTACCCACAAGTCTATAGGTCCCTGGTTCAAACCCCAATTTAACCGGTCCAAATATAATTTACTGAACAAAAATCATGACTTTGTTAATTAATGCATGTTCACTTCTCTCTCGCTCTCTCTCTTACTGCCTCTCTTTCTCACTGCCTCTCTCTCTCTCTCCCTCTCTCTCTCTCTCTCTCTCTCTCTCTCTCTCTCTCTCTCTCTTTCTTTTCTCTCCCTCTCTCTCTCTCTTTCTTTTCTCTCTCTCTCTCTCTCTCTCTCTCTCTCTCTCTCTCTCTCTCTCTCTCTCTCTCTCTCTCCCCCTCTCTCTCTCTCTCTCTCTCTCTCTCTCTCTCTCTCTCTCTCTCTCTCTCTCTCTCTCTCTCTCTCTCTCTCTCTCTGCCACTCTGTCACTGTCTGTCTGTCTGCCAGTCTGCCACTCTGTCACTGTCTGTCTGTCTGCCAGTCTGCCACTCTGTCACTGTCTGTCTGTCTGTCTGTCTGTCTGTCTGTCTGTCTGTCTGTCTGTCTGTCTGTCTGCCAGTCTGCCACTCTGTCACTCTGTCACTCTGTCACAGTCTGTCTGTCTGCCAGTCTGCCACTCTGTCACTGTCTGTCTGTCTGCCAGTCTGCCACTCTGTCACTGTCTGTCTGTCTGCCAGTCTGCCACTCTGTCACAGTCTGTCTGTCTGTCTGCCAGTCTGCCACTCTGTCACTGTCTGTCTGTCTGCCAGTCTGCCAGTCTGCCAGTCTGCCACAGTCTGTCTGTCTGCCAGTCTGCCAGTCTGCCACTCTGTCACTGTCTGTCTGTCTGCCACTCTGCCACTCTGTCACAGTCTGTCTGTTTGTCTGTCTGCCACTCTGTCACAGTCTGCCAGTCTGCCAGTCTGTCACAGTCTGCCAGTCTGCCACTCTGTCACTGTCTGTCTGTCTGTCTGTCTGTCTGCCAGTCTGCCACAGTCTGTCTGTCTGCCAGTCTGCCAGTCTGCCACAGTCTGTCACAGTCTGCCAGTCTGCCAGTCTGCCACTCTGTCCCAGTCTGCCACTCTGTCAAAGTCTGCCAGTCTGCCAGTCTGCCAGTCTGCCACTCTGTCACAGTCTGCCAGTCTGCCATTATTCTCGAAACCGCTCATTGCTGCTTGCAGCTATATTTATTATTATTCTTCCGCCGTTTTTGCCAGTTCTGGCCTAACCGCCTGGTCACTTCTTATGAAATTCGGCAATATGGTAGAGGGCTATGCCAAACGGCGAAAACCCGAAACTCACAACCATTGGCCAAAGGGTGGCGCTGTAGCACTCAATTGAACATGCCAACTTTGAACAGGTACAGCTCATGCCCTGTTCGACCTACAGCCATGAAACTTCGATACACACATGCGTCTCCTCATGCCTAACAACTTTCGCTGTTTGACTTTTGACCTCTGACCTTTAGATCTCCCACCATTTCGAATTCTATGAAAAGCAGTAAAAAGCAGTAAAAAAATCACTTCTCCTGGGATTTATGAGCAATCTGTACGAAACTGTATACACATGAACTTTGGACCAATGCCGACAAACGTAACTTAGCGGATTTTCCATAAGTGAAAACGTTAAGCTTTTATAAGCCAATGAAAATTGCAGCTTTTTTTAAATTATTCATCTGCCCCTAACACATACATGCAGACTCACATTTGTTTGACACTTTGCAATATTGTAGAGGGTCCTTCCAAGTATCACTGAAACCAATCTTACTCCAATTGGTCAAAGGGGGGCGCTATAGCAATTTTTTGAAAATGCAAACTTTAAACAGGCAAAAGTCATGCCTCGTTTGGCCGACAGCCGTTAAACCTGCTTACACATGTGCCTTGACTCATGAGGAACACATGTATCACTTTGACCAGTAAGCTCTGCCCTTAGATTGTCTGCAATTTTGAGCAGTTTGAAAAACATTTAAATCCAGGATTTCTGAGCAATTTGCATGAAACTGTGTCAAATACATGTTTGAGGCCCTTTTTCACAGGTTCAGGTGTGTTGGTTCAATAGCTTGATCGCTTAATCATCTGCCTTGAAACCATAGGGTAGCCGGTTAGAATCCCACCTCAGGTAGTCTTAATTATAATTGCATTGCACACAACATGACTATATCAATGAATACATGTGCAATTGTTAAAGATGACGAGAAATGAATACTTGAAAGTAGTTATTTTCAATGTATGACGTACTTCATTCGCGCTTTTGTTTTGTTTTGTTGGATTCTCCCTTTTCACTGTCTAAGGCTGTGTATTGGATAGCTCCACCAGTATGTGTGAGTCTCATGTGCCAAAGGTCCCTGGTTCGAATCCCACTTATTACAGTTCACATTTAAATTGCATTGTACAAAACATGACCCTGTTAATTCAGACATGTGCAATGTTTAGACAATAACACGAAATGCTTTTGAGAGTAGTTGTTTTTTATGTATGACATACTTTCTTGTGAAAATAGACGATCTACAATCTCACACCTTTTTAGATAGCAACGCGTTGTGAGCTTGTAGATCGACTATTTTCCACTAGTTTCCATTCCGAAATATATTGAGCAGTTTGAAAAACATTTAAACCAAGGATTTCTGAGCAATTTGCGTGAAAGTGTGTCATGTGTGTAAACTCCCTTTTCACTAGTACAGGTCTGTTGGCCCAATGGCTTAATCATCTGCCTTGAAACCACAGGGTTCCTGGTTCGAATCCCACATCATGTAGAATTCATTATAATTGCATTGCACACAACATGACTGTATCAATGAATACATGTGCAATTGTTAACCAGTAAACTCCGCCCTTAGATTGTCTGCAATTTTGAGCAGTTTGAAAAACATTTAAATCCACTATTTCTGAGCAATTTGCGTGAAAGTGTGTCATGTGTGTGAACTCCCTTTTCATCAGTTCGGGTCTGTTGGCCCAATGGCTTAATCATCTGCCTTGATACCAGAGGGTCGCCGGTTCAAATCTCACCTCATGCAGACCTCAACTCAATTGCATTGCACACAACATGACTGTATCAATGAATGACCAATGCCGACAGACGTGAGCAAGCAGATTTTCCATAAGTGAAAACGTTAAGCTTTTTATAAGCCAATGAAAATTGCAGTTTTATGACAATTATTCATCTGCCCCTAAAACATACATGCAGACTCGCATTTGTTTGACACTTTGCAATATTGTAGAAGGTCATTCCAAGTATCACTGAAACCAATCTTACTCCAATTGGTCAAAGGGGGGCGCTATAGCAATTTTTTGAAAATGCAAACTTTAAACAGGCAAAAGTCATGCCTCGTTTGGCCGACAGCCGTTAAACCTGCTTACACATGTGCCTTGACTCATGAGGAACACATGTATCACTTTGACCAGTAAGCTCTGCCCTTAGATTGTCTGCAATTTTGAGCAGTTTGAAAAACATTTAAATCCAGGATTTCTGAGCAATTTGCGTGAAAGTGTGTCATGTGTTTGAACTCCCTTTTCACTAGTTCAGGTGTGTAGGTTCAATAGCTTGATAGCTTAATCATCTGCCTTGAAACCACAGGGTTGCTGGTTCGAATCCCACCTCAGGTAGACTTCATTATAATTGCATTGCACACAACATGACTATATCAATGAATACATGTGCAATTGTTAAAGATGACGAGAAATGAATACTTGAAAGTAGTTATTTTCAATGTATGACGTACTTCATTCGCGCTTTTGTTTTGTTTTGTTGGATTCTCCCTTTTCACTGTCTAAGGCTGTGTATTGGATAGCTCCACCAGTATGTGTGAGTCTCATGTGCCAAAGGTCCCTGGTTCGAATCCCACTTATTACAGTTCACATTTAAATTGCATTGTACAAAACATGACCCTGTTAATTCAGACATGTGCAATGTTTAGACAATAACACGAAATGCTTTTGAGAGTAGTTGTTTTTTATGTATGACATACTTTCTTGTGAAAATAGACGATCTACAATCTCACACCTTTTTAGATAGCAACGCGTTGTGAGCTTGTAGATCGACTATTTTCCACTAGTTTCCATTCCGAAATATATTGAGCAGTTTGAAAAACATTTAAACCAAGGATTTCTGAGCAATTTGCGTGAAAGTGTGTCATGTGTGTAAACTCCCTTTTCACTAGTACAGGTCTGTTGGCCCAATGGCTTAATCATCTGCCTTGAAACCACAGGGTTCCTGGTTCGAATCCCACATCATGTAGAATTCATTATAATTGCATTGCACACAACATGACTGTATCAATGAATACATGTGCAATTGTTAACCAGTAAACTCCGCCCTTAGATTGTCTGCAATTTTGAGCAGTTTGAAAAACATTTAAATCCACTATTTCTGAGCAATTTGCGTGAAAGTGTGTCATGTGTGTGAACTCCCTTTTCATCAGTTCGGGTCTGTTGGCCCAATGGCTTAATCATCTGCCTTGATACCAGAGGGTCGCCGGTTCAAATCTCACCTCATGCAGACCTCAACTCAATTGCATTGCACACAACATGACTGTATCAATGAATGACCAATGCCGACAGACGTGAGCAAGCAGATTTTCCATAAGTGAAAACGTTAAGCTTTTTATAAGCCAATGAAAATTGCAGTTTTATGACAATTATTCATCTGCCCCTAAAACATACATGCAGACTCGCATTTGTTTGACACTTTGCAATATTGTAGAAGGTCATTCCAAGTATCACTGAAACCAATCTTACTCCAATTGGTCAAAGGGGGGCGCTATAGCAATTTTTTGAAAATGCAAACTTTAAACAGGCAAAAGTCATGCCTCGTTTGGCCGACAGCCGTTAAACCTGCTTACACATGTGCCTTGACTCATGAGGAACACATGTATCACTTTGACCAGTAAGCTCTGCCCTTAGTTTGTCTGCAATTTTGAGCAGTTTGAAAAACATTTAAATCCAGGATTTCTGAGCAATTTGCGTGAAAGTGTGTCATGTGTTTGAACTCCCTTTTCACTAGTTCAGGTGTGTAGGTTCAATAGCTTGATAGCTTAATCATCTGCCTTGAAACCACAGGGTTGCTGGTTCGAATCCCACCTCAGGTAGACTTCATTATAATTGCATTGCACACAACATGACTGTATCAATGAGGAACATATCTATCACTTTGACCAGTAAGCTCCGCCCTTAGATTGTCTGCAATTTTGAGCAGTTTGAAAAACATTTAAATCCAGCATTTCTGAGCAATTTGCGTGAAAGTGTGTCATGTGTGTGAACTCCTTTTTCATCAGTTCGGGTCTGTTGGCCCAATGGCTTAATCATCTGCCTTGATACCACAGGGTCGCTGGTTCAAATCTCACCTCATGCAGACCTCAACTCAATTGCATTGCACACAACATGACTGTATCAATGCATGTGCAATTGTTAAAGATAACGAGAAATGCATACTTGAAAGTAGTTATTTTCAATGTATGACGTAATTAATTTGCCCTTTTGTTTTGTGTTGTTGGATTCTCCTTTCTCACTATCTGATGCTGTCGATTCAATAGCTCCACCAGTAGAGTGTGAGAGTGTCAACAGACACCATCAGGGAGGCCATATCTCTAGCTCAATGAGAAGAGAGGCAGCCTGTGAATCCATAGGTCGCTGGTTCGATCCCTGTCCCCAACAATGCGTTGAGGTGATCATCATTTGGAATCCCCCCTATTCCCATGGATTGGATCCACCCCTCTCACTCATCACCAATCACACCTGCCACATGCACAGTACAATTTTTAGGTACTTTTACTTTACTACTCTACTCTACTGCAATTACAGCAGATGACAGCTTTAGTTACTTGTTACTTTGCAGATGTAATTATTAATACAACACCTACAGTAACCACATACAGCCGATCTACAATGTGACGCGTTATGAGCTTGTATGTATATAATAAGCAACCCATGCTGTATGATAACTTACCACATATGAAATCCAATTCTGTCTATCCAATGGCTCAGTCTGTACTGTGGCCATAGCTGAGTGGTTAGTGAGCCCACCTAGGGAGCCAGAGGCCCTGGTTGCCCCAGGTACGATTCCAAGCCAGGCCAGCAAATGTGTCGATGAAATGAAATTTGTCCCTGAGCAAGACTCTTAACCCCTAATTGCTCACAGGCCCTCATTGGAAACAAGACCGCAAGGACTTTCATGAACGGACCTGGAATTATCCTTATCCTTTACACTGTCTACCCACAAGTCTATAGGTCCCTGGTTCAAACCTCAATTTAACCGGTCCAAATATAATTTACTGAACAAAAATCATGACTTTGTTAATTAATGCATGTTCACTTCTTCTCTCTCGCTCTCTCTCTTACTGCCTCTCTTTCTCACTGCCTCTCTCTCTCTCTCCTCTCTCTCTCTCTCTCTCTCTCTCTTTCTTTTCTCTCTCTCTCTCTCTCTCTCTCTCTCTCTCTCTCTCTCTCTCTCTCTCTCTCTCTCTCTCTCTCTCTCTCTCCCCTTCTCTCTCTCTCTCTCCCTCTCCCTCTCCCTCTCCCTCTCTCTCTCTCTCTCTCTCTCTGTCACTGTCTGTCTGTCTGCCAGTCTGCCACTCTGTCACTGTCTGTCTGTCTGCCAGTCTGCCACTCTGTCACTGTCTGTCTGTCTGTCTGTCTGTCTGTCTGCCAGTCTGCCAGTCTGCCACTCTGTCACTCTGTCACAGTCTGTCTGTCTGCCAGTCTGCCACTCTGTCACTGTCTGTCTGTCTGCCAGTCTGCCACTCTGTCACTGTCTGTCTGTCTGCCAGTCTGCCACTCTGTCACTGTCTGTCTGTCTGCCAGTCTGCCAGTCTGCCACAGTCTGTCTGTCTGCCAGTCTGCCACTCTGTCACTGTCTGTCTGTCTGCCAGTCTGCCACTCTGTCACAGTCTGTCTTTTTGTCTGTCTGCCACTCTGTCACAGTCTGCCAGTCTGCCAGTCTGTCACAGTCTGCCAGTCTGCCACTCTGTCACTGTCTGTCTGTCTGCCAGTCTGCCAGTCTGCCACAGTCTGTCTGTCTGCCAGTCTGCCAGTCTGCCACAGTCTGTCACAGTCTGCCAGTCTGCCAGTCTGCCACTCTGTCACAGTCTGCCAGTCTGCCACTCTGTCAAAGTCTGCCAGTCTGCCAGTCTGCCACTCTGTCACAGTCTGCCAGTCTGCCATTATTCTCGAAACCGCTCATTGCTGCTTGCAGCTATATTTTTCCCTTAAATCTCTTATCACGTCTGATGGTATCCTTCCCCCTGTGCTTTATCATTCATCTTTACTTCAATTCCATACAAAGAGCATATTAAGAAATAATCCCAGGACTTCTTATCACACCTGGGAAGTGGATGAATCGCACAAGATAATATACTGGAAATGTTACCTGTAGCTTACATACTGTTCATAAATGTCATACTTTAATGCTCTTATACTGTCTGCCACATAGAGAAAGAGCTCCTGGCAGGCATTTAGTGTTTATACTGTACAGTTTCTACTGCATATAGTAGCCTATACTCTACATACTGTTTGTGTGATATACATGATTATTCTGCTTACTTACTGTAAATTGTACCCAGCCTTTACATGACCTGAGTAAGAGGAGTGATAAAAGCAATGAGAGTGATGAGCTTGCGCCGATTGGTCAGCTGCCATATAACCCCTAAGCCAGGGCTGATAAAGCAGCTGACCAACCAACGCAGCTTTCAGTGGCACGGTGGGCTGAACTGGCCAACCACGAGCGACCTCTTTAACTCTGAGGTGTAGGGCTTCAGCCATGGAGCTCAGCGAGACTAGATTAAGGAACTCAAAGCAATTTGACCAATTAAAACCGTGAAAGCCTCTTTGTCATTTTAGATTTGAACCACTTTAACCATTATTTTATACTTTGGCTATTCAAAAATAGCAGATCTACAAGCTCATAGCAACATGAAAAAGTTTGAGAACCACTGACAGAGAAACATACTTTTTATAGAAACACAGTTAGGATTTAGAAAGCATTTGTAGAATCGGCCTCAGGTCTTAATGGGTTAAGGATATTGCACGCTCATCTGAGTGAATTTCAACAGGTGCTGCTGGATAAAAGAGTCAAAAATATACAAAAAATAATCTGCACAATCTTCAATGTTCCCACAGTGTTTTTATTCAATGAATAACGTTTCAACCACAAAACCTTGGGTCGAAAGGTTGTTCATTTATTTTTTTTGGGGGGGGGGGGGATTCGCCCAAAATAGCAGATCTACAGCGGCACGTTTTGAGCTTGTAGATTTATTTCGGAGCGATGAGATTTGGTGTAGACATAAAAAAGCAGTACACAGACAACTCGGGTCCAGTACAGCAAGTCTAGAGGTTCTAAAGTGGTTAATAAAGATACTGTGGGAGCATTGGAGATGGAGTGTGGATCATTTATTGTATTTTTAGATTAAGGAAACTCACCACGTCAAATATCGACAAAACTCGCACGCCAAACATGGTTAATTCTGGCAGAGTGTAAAAATCACGGCTGAAGAGACGCTGGTGTTTATCCAGGTGCAAAGGAACAGAAAACAGAGAGCGGAAAACAGCGACCTTTGACTGTTGAACAGAATTACTGTAATAATGAGGCTGGCAGCGAGCAGCGCATGCTGTGTTTTCAAACAACTTGCTCCCTACGCTGTAGAGAGATCCCAGTGGGATGCTTGTTCAGACTGCAGGTTTTCAAGGCGGTACGTGGAATCTTGAACATGGTTTTCCCAAGTTCTTCTTAACCCATACAGAAGACACTGACCCTGGCATGACTAGAGTCCAGCAACGAGAAGCCATGACAGCAGGCATGTGATGTGAGTGTGCCAACATCGACGTACCATATCAACTGAACTCCCTGATTCAGTGTTGTGAGGGCTATAGTGATGGTCTCCTTCATGAGAAGTCATTTAAACATGCATCCTAAACTATCTGATACTTTACTGTATATCGTTGCTGTTGGGTGGAAACCTGGCATGTCCAAAACCGTTCCTTTTTTACTAATATTATTTTAAATTTCAATATCCGATCTACTTGCCCATAACGTGTTGCATCTCTCTCTCTCTCTCTCTCTCTCTCTCTCTCTCTCTCTCTCTCTCTCTCTCTCTCTCTCTCTCTCTCTCTCTCTCTCTCTCTCTCTCTCTCTCTCTCTCTCTCTCTCTCTCTCTCTCTCTCTCTCTCTCTCTCTCTCTCTCTCTCTCTCTCCTAAAAGCTTTGTCATTTATCTTGGTTCCATCTGCCTCTGGCTGTCACTAGTTGATCTAACTCTCGCTTAGTTTGTCTCTCCCTCTCAGTACTATTTTTTTCCCCATCTCTCTGTTCTTTCTCCTTTCTGTTCTTATTTGTCTCTTTCTTCTCTGTGTCTGCTGCGCTCCACTCCTTTCTTGTGTTCTCTCTCTCCCCCTCTCTCTCTCTCTCTCTCTTTGAGCTCCCAGGCCAGCTGCTGTGCACTGTTTGATTTGGGAATTCATTTCATCATCATCATCTGCTGGAGAATACACACACACACACACACACACACACACACACACACACACACACACACACACACACACACACACACACACACACACACACACACACACACACACACACACACACACACACACACACACACACACACACACACACACGCTGACACGCATACATGTGTGCAAATGAAGACACACACAGTACAGTTCTGCCTTGCTATATCAGAAATGTTCCCCCTGTGCATTTATACCAGCAGGTTGTGTGTGCATGTGCATGCGCCAGTGTGTGTGTGTGTGTGTGTGTGTGTGTGTGTGTGTGTGTGTGTGTGTGTGTGTGTGTGTGTGTGTGTGTGTGTGTGTGTCATTATGTCCATATACTCCAGATCTCAGCAGTCCCGGAGGAAAGCAGGACTCAGGAACAGCAACTCATAAATCAGCCTGTCCCTGAACCCGCTCCTCTCCTCCTCCTCCTCTCTGGCCTTTCATCTCCCCCCTCCCTCCCTCCCTCTATCCATCCATCCCTCCCTCCCTCTATCCATCCATCCCTCCCTCCAGAGAACCAGCTGAGGCAGCAGTGACGCAGTAGTGCCAGGATTCCCTCTCTCTCTCTCTCTCTCTCTCTCTATGTCTCTCTCTCCCCGAGTTCCTCCCTTCCTCTCTCTCTCTCTCTCTCTCTCTCTCTCTCTCTCTCTCTCTCTCTCTCTCTCTCTCTCTCTCTCTCTCTCTCTCTCTCTCTCTCTCTCTCTCTCTCTCTCTCTCTCTCTCTCTCTCTCTCTCTCTCTCTCTCTCTCTCTCTCTCTCCACAGCAAAATACTGACTGTTAACGTAACTCTGTGTGTGTGTGTGTGTGTGTGTGTGTGTGTGTGTGTGTGTGTGTGTGTGTGTGTGTGTGTGTGTGTGTGTGTGTGTGTGTGTGTGCGCAAACTGACCATACAGGTCCAATGTTACACTCTGATAGATGTGGTGTAGAACACATAGAAACAGAGGATTCTCTCTTGACCATTTAAACCTATACTTAGTTGACAGGAGCCCCTCAGGGCTCTATACTAGGTTCGCTCCTTTTGTTCCCCCTCAACACCAAATCTCTTCGCCAAAACTGGACGTTGTGATGCGTTGTGAGCTTGTAGATTGGCTGTTCTCACCTAAGGTTTGGCCCAGAATAGGGACGCTAAGGTTCATGTGGTTAAACATCAGCATTTCCCACAAAACATTCTGTTGTACTCCAACATACGTATGTCTTTGTGTTCTATTCTACTGATTTTGTTTCACAGATCAAACTAATATATTGTCACTGTCGGGCAGAAACCTCGTATCTCCATGCTTCAACTATTTGTTTTTTTTCCATAAATGAATGGCCTCCTTCAGTGTCACACAGAGTGTCACACATAAATAGTGAAAATGGCAGATCTACAAGCTCACAACGTGTTGCAGATTGGCTATTTTCTATTATTAGAAAAACGTAATGGTTTTGGACAAGGTTTCCACCCGTCAGTGAAGATTCTGTCTGTGGAATGAGAGTCTCAATATACACCTAAATGAAAGACACTGCAAGGTGAGCTGGTACAGAACAGAACAGAACACGTGTGTGAACAGTACAGTACATGAGAAGGTGAGAGCCATACAGGGAAGGGGTCGTTACACACAGAGAGGGAGAAAAAAAGAGTGACAGAGTGAGAGAGAAAGAGAGAGAGAGACCAAAATAGAGCCATTGAATCTGGAGGGGCCTGGCCTTACACCTGTACCACACGCACACACACACACACACATGCTACACACACACACACACGCCACAGGCTTTTTACACATGCCCCAAATGGTTCAACAGCTCACCTCGTCCTTGAGCAAGTGGAATCTCTGAATTAACCCATTAAGACCTGAGGTTCCAATTGTAAAATAATGCTTTTTAGCTCAAAGCTAAAAATGACACAGATGCGTCCCAGGTCTTAATCTTAATGGGTTAACACGCACACGCGCACACACGCACGCACACACGCGCACACACGCACACGCACACACACACACACACACACACACACACACACACACACACACACACACACAGAGGCAAGGTGTTAACAGAAGTCCCCATGCATCCAGACTGAGCAGCCAGTGATTGCATGTATGTAGCCTATGAGAGCAGTGAGTGTTGCATAAACACTGAGGGAGCGTACAGTACAGCAGAGTCAATGACGCATCCAGCCTCCTGGATATCTGGAGATTGAAACCACAACCTTCTACGGAAGCTTGCTGGAGAGACCAAACAGTCATAAATATATGAGTGATTGTACTGATTAGGAAGGACACTCCAAAGGGTATACATTCTCTCTTTGTACTCTCTCTCTCTCTCTCTCTCTCGTTCTCTCTCTCCCTCCCGCTCCCTCTCTCTTTTTCTCTCGCTCTCTCTCTCTTTCGCTATCTCCCCCTCTCTCTCTCTCTCTGACACAGTTTCTACAAGGCTCTGGTTGCTAAGTAACCCGGCACATAGTCCGAGGATTCCAGAGAACTGGCCGGAGAGCAGGAGAGAGAGAGAGAGAGAGAGAGAGAGAGAGAGGGAGGGAGGAGAGAGAGAGAGAGAGAGAGAGAGAGAGAGAGAGAGACGTAAAGTTGAAAAAAAAGAGTGGAAAAGAGAGGAGGCGGAGACGGAAAGAGAGGCAGAAAGAGCGACAGTAAATGCTAAAGAAAGAAAGAGATGAAGAGGAAGGAATCACAGAGGAATGTAAACATGATGACGAGTGATAAGAAAAGTAGAGTGAAAAGACAGGAAATTGCACTCCATCCTCTGCTATTCAAAATTGTCTCCGTTTTTAGCTTTATTTAGACAAAGATAGTGAGAGAGACGGGAAACAGAGTATACAGAGAGGCGAGGAGGACATGCAAACACAAGACCTCCGGCTGGAATCGAACCGGGGATGTTGTTGCCTCTATGTATCCTTGTCAGCTATACCGGCATGCCCCGCCCACTCCTCTCTGGAGTTAGAGTGACAGAATCACCAGCCTCACGCCGTATAATCCAACACTAATCCAGTACGTACGTGTTATAATCTCCCTGCACACATGCAGTACTGTACGTACAGACCCCCCCCCCCCACACACACACACACACACACACACACACACACACACACACACACACACACACACACACACACACACACACACACACACACACAGCGTATCAAACGTTGCCCTCTGTTAATCCTATGAAAGTAATGTCACGGAACCCAGAGGCGTAATATAACAGAGTGACGTTAACATTGTTTAGTCTTGTGCCCTCCGACGATGCCGGGGGTTAAGGCGACGTCGTTTCGCCTGCAAAGTCACAGAATGGACCCGACCGCCACCAGAGCTTTCTCTGCTGTGCTACGGCTGCTATACACTCATATATATCTCACAATGTATGACACGATTTTACGTTATCAAGACATCATAGCGAGGCACGGCTCAGAGGACAATAGAAGGGAACATAGTGGAACACAGCCAGTGGTGTAAAGTAATTAAGCACATTTACTTAAGTACAATTTTGAGGTGTTTGTACTTTACCGGAGTATTTCCAATTGTCAATACTTTTACTTCTGCTCCACTACATCTCAGAGGCAAATGTTGTACTTTTACTCCACTATAATTATTTGAAAACGTTAGCTACTAGTTATTTTGCAGATATAAATGAATACGTTATAAGACATACATTAACCACTTTAGCCCTATTTTATACGTAGGCTATTTGAAAATAGCCGATCTACAAGCTCACAACGCGTTGCATCGCGACGCGTTGTGAGCTTGTAGATCTGCTATGTTCAAACATTTAGTACTTTTACATTTGGTACTTGAAGTACATTTTGATACCAATACTTTTGTACTTTCACTCAAGTACATTTTGAATTCCGGACTTTTACTTGTAACAGAGTACTTCTACATTGCAGTATCGATACTTTTACTTAAGTAAAACATTTGAGTACTTTTTCCACCACTGAGTGGAACACAGCAGATTATCACGAGAAGAGAGGCTGGATCGTTCACATTCTACCTTTTCCGTGTTCCAGACAAATTGCATTGAGGAACACGGTGCATGCAAAAAAAACATCAGCATAAAGCCACTGTCTGGAGCTGGAGGTCTGTAATTGAACGTGAGGCTGTGTGTTCCAGTCTGTTGTGTTCAACAGACTGTATATAGCAGCCCGGGCAGAGCGGCGGCGGCGGCGGTGGCTGTGCGGTGACAGTCGTGTCCCAGCTCTCGCTGTGGAGCCTTTGGTGGCTCCCCAGAGCGGAGCACCGTACTGCTGACCCCACACAATCGTTTTTATGGCTTTTATACAGTCGTTCTTCTGCTGCTTTTTCATTTTTTTTTCATACACAAGCACCTCTCTGCGTCTCCCATGTGTGTGGGGTTACACAAACAGTCAAGCAGGGGTGAAGGAGGGAGGGAGGACAAAGAGGGCGGAGGAGAAGAATGAGAGAGAGAGATAGAGAGAGGGGGGGGTATGTGGTAAAAAGAGAGACAGATGTGAAAGAAGAAAAAGTAACAATAGGGATATAGACCCCATAACAGACGATGTCACACTGGTTGCAAGTGTCATACTGGTTGCAAATGAAACCCATTCTGTCAGGTCTCGCTAGGGCGCGCAGCACTAGCCAACACACAAGAGAGGGTTGGGGTGTGCTGAAACCAGCGCACCCCAAAACAACAGGTTGAGAATTGATTGCATGAAGCAATCACCTGTGCATCCAGTCTCAATGTTGGTAAACAAATAATTGGTCTATAGGGTTTAGTTTATTTGTACACTATAAAAGGTACATGGTACATAAATAAGAATAGTAGTTTACGGTGCAGGAAGGGAGCCTGTGGGCTTATTCAGAGTCCTCTGCTTGTTAAACTAACAAATAGAACAACTAGCATAAATTAGTCATCTAGAATAAAACAAAACAAACAATCTTATGACCTCACAAGCAGCACGTACTACAGTACAAGTATTGGCAAAAAAAATGGAATGATGTGGATGCCAGGATTCAGGCATGACGTGGCTCTGATGTGGATCTGGGACTTCATGTGGATCTGGGGCTTCATGTGGATCTGGGACTTCATGTGGATCTGGGGCTTCATGTGGATCTGGGACTTCATGTGGATCTGGGGCTTCATGTGGATCTGGGACTTCATGTGGATCTGGGGCTTCATGTGGATCTGGGACTTCATGTGGCCAGCGTGTGACGTCAGTCAACACTGAGAGTGTACAAATGGGGTCCATTTACTTCCAAATGGTCAGCAACTCTCTGAGTTACATAATTCATAAATAAATAAAATCATCTAAAATGTGGTCTACTCTACAAGCTCACATCACATCATTTTACAAGCTTTGAAAAATGTTTCAAGTGAAAGTGGTTCATTCTGTCTGTTGGTTTTGTAAATATTTAATCAATGAAAAGTATTAACAAGACCTTGTCTAAATAACAGCTACAGTGGATCCATTGGAACACATGTTATTAATCCCCCATTTCTTGAAAGGTAACGTTTTTTAACACGTTTCCATCCGACAGAAATGATATGATATAATTTCACTTAAAATAAAAAGTAAAAATAAACTTTCTCAGTTCCTCGTCTGGGCGGAAGCCGAGCCCAGCGGTAGCGCAGGAAGAAAAAAGAAATGACAACAACACAGGTCTTCTGCTGTGACGTCAAGCGACATGGAGCTTACAGGCCCCATTACAGAAAACACATCACAAGGTCAAAGCCTATTGGCTACCTCTCCATCGCCTAGCAGATGGCTGCATGCCCTGGCCTGCCTGGCAGCATATGGACATCTGGACACACACCAAGTCACGAGCACCGCACACGCACACACACACACACACACACACACACACACACACACACACACACACATGGTGCATTTGTACTAGTCGACAGACACAAACATGCAAACACCCTGTGTATTGCATGTACGCATGCACAAATACTCATAATATCAAACATTCACACACAGGCTTGCACAAACACACCCATACACACACACACAGACGCCCGCACGCACAAACACACGCGCGCACACACACACACACACACACACATACGCACACCCCCCTACACACACACACACACACACACACACACACACACACACACACATACGCACACCCCCCTACACACACACACACATACGCACACCCCCCTACACACACAGGATTACGGCAAACAAGTTATCAAAGATTTTATACTGTGTCCACTTTGGCCATGTACCGTATATCTATTCTGTTGTGTATATGAGCATGTGCATGCTGCGTGTGTGTGTGTGTACTGTATGTGCAAGAGTGTGCAGGTGTATTAATCAGTATGTGTGTGTATGGAAATATACATGCATGTATCTCTCTGCGTGTAGCTATGCAGGCAGGCTCTCATGTGTGTGTTTGTGTGTGTGTGGGGGGGGGTGTGAGTGTGCGTGCGTGTGTGTGCGCTCATGTGTAAACTGTGAATTCTGGCTGTTATCTCAGAGTCCACCATGAGCTTTATACGTGGATGTCCATCGTGTCGCGCACCGAAAATAGCCAATCTACAAGCTCACACCGCGCTGCAGCTCGGCGCGTTGTGAGCTTGTAGATCTGCTACTTTCGGGACGCGGCACCGCCGCACAACTAAGTACAAATGAGGGTTTAAAGCCAGCTACAGCCTGGCTTCTATTTGATGACTAGACTATATCTTCCACTGGCAGAAGGCAAAGGGCTGATAAACCCAATACATTAAGCATGTATTTACAATGGATTATTTATGACTCAAATATCCCTATGTCTCCATATTATATATGATATGATTACAATATGATATGATATGATATGATATGATATGATATGTATATTACATTACATTACATTACATTACATTAATAATAATAATAATACATTATTATACTACTTTAAGTTATTATAAACTTTTATTTATAACATGCATTTCTCACACTCAATATGCAAATGAATGTGTAATACGTATGTGAAACATGTTCTCGGCTGATACTGACAATAAGCCCCCCCGACCTACTTACTTAATATGTAAAACATTATGCATTAATCTTTTCCTATTCTAATGCATATTTATCCATATATATTGATACTGTAGACATGCAGCCAGGGGAGATACACCCTATTTTCTCTCCTGTCTTCTTCTTTTCTTTTGTATATTCTATTGCACAGTATTCTATTGAATTGAATATTTATTCTATTCATCCACCTCTTTTTCTCACATAGTATGGCCCTCCACAAAAGACGCTATTTTATGCTTCACTACTCTCATTAGGTAAGAGTTAATTAGATAGAAAATATATGTGTGAGCGTGTGTGCGCGTGTGTATGTGTGTGCTCGTGCATGGGCGTGTGGCTCCCCTCTCTTCGCCTTCTCAATATAAAATGGCCAGGGCACTTTAAATTTAATGAAATATCATTCATCATGCATACAGCACACACACACACACACACACACACACACACACACACACGCACGCACGCACGCACGCACGCACGCACGCACGCACACGCACACGCACACGCACACGCACACGCACACGCAGACGCAGACGCAGACACAGAGCAAAATAATTGATTTCACTCAAATAAAAAGGTTGAGGCCAGATATGTCTCACCCTGCAGGTGTCACCAAGGTTTGAATGAATTAGGGGTTTAGCCCAAATGAAATAAGACAGGTGGATGCAGTATCAAATAGGTGAATCAGAGAGCTTCACATCACACACACAGACCATGAGATCCCATAGGCCAAGGAGACGGTCGGCTGCTGTATCCAACAGGCGAGACAAGAAATGTCCAGACATCAAAGACACACACACACACACACACACACACACACAATATGTATTCTCTAAGTCTTGCCAGGCTTGCTGGGGGCCAAGAAAAAACTGCTGACCACCTCTTCTTCATGGAGAGGGATGTTTGAGAGAGAGAGAGAGAGAGAGAGAGAGAGAGAGAGAGAGAGAGAGAGAGAGAGAGAGAGAGAGAGAGAGAGAGAGAGAGAGAGAGAGAGAGAGAGAGATGCAAGTGAGATGTAGAGGGAGAGAATGAGAGAGATGGAGAGAATGAGAGAGGGATGAGAGTGTCAGCCTTTGTCGAGCCAGAAAAGCCAGGACGAGCCAAAGGCCAGAACAAAAGACAGAGAGAAGCAAAACAAAGCAAGAAAGGACAGAAAGTCAAGAGTAAAAGAAATGTGTAAAAGTCGAGAAAAAAAAGGGTAAGAAAAGGGGTTAGAGAAATCAGAGAATATCACTATTTGATTTGGACAATATCCGTCTTCCATTTTTATCTGGCCGGCTGGGTAGGCTGATTAGACCCATATTAAAATGGTGAAATACAGTGCAATTACAAGCCACAATCATTAACATTATCATTAACCCATGAAGGCCGGGAACGCATCTGTGTGTAATTTTACGATTTCTTTGGCTATTCAAAAATAGCAGATATACAAGCTCATAGCACGGCACTTGTAGATCTGCTATTTTTGGGGGGAAACATACATTTGTGCAAATCTTTGAATGCATTTTTTTTTTAAAGCGTTGGGATTTAGGAAAAATAATATTTTAATCGGCCTCAGGTCTGAATGGGTTAACACAGCACTCTAGAGGCCAGACTGTTCATGAAAGTACAGAAGGAGGTCAAAATAAAAGGGATGGAGGATTTATTTGTGAATGTATATTCAACACACACACACACACACACACACACACACACACACACACACACACACACACACACACACACACACACACACACACACACAGTTGCATTTAATCTAATGTGAACACTTTCTTCTCTCTAATGAACCCCAATACTAGAGAGAGAGGGAGACCAGATGTCCTTGCTTGACGCCAACAGATTTGTACTGAATATCTGAGAAACAATTGAGTCTTCACCTAATTACTCATAAAGATGAATTTAACCACACATTTAGATTGTAGAATCTTGGTAATTAAATGCATACGCCTAATGTGGGCCCATGTGCCCTGCTTGTTTAAATAAAAGAATCCTCGTCTCAGAGGAGGGCTGTGGAGAGTACAGAAACCTGCCTACCAGTGACATCATCGAGCTTGTAGTAAAAGTACTAAATAGTAAAAGTACTAAAGTATTGGTATCCAAATGTACTTAAAGTACCAAACGTAAAAGTACTAAAATGTTTGAAAATAGCAGATCTACAAGCTCACAACGCGTCGCGACGCGTTGTGAGCTTGTAGATCGTCTATTTTCAAATAGCCTATGTATAAAATAGGGCTAAAGTGGTTAATGTATGTTTTATAATATAATAATCTATATCTGCAAAGTAACTAGTAACTGAAGTTTTCAAATAATTGTAGTAGAGTAAAAGTACAACATTTGCCTCTGAGATGTAGTGGAGTAGAAGTGAAAGTAGTATTGAAAATTGGAAGGACTCCAGTAAAGTAAAAATACCTCAAAAAGTTACCTAAGTACAGTACTTGAGAAAATGTACTTAGTTACTTTACACCATTGGTTTCTTGCGAATACCTAGTAATGTCTTATCTCTATGCCGGCACACAGCGCTCAGCTCGGGGTAAACAACATCAACACTCTATTTGCCGTTTCCCTGACAACAGCCGCTGATAGGCACGACACACCTGGGGAAGGTATCGCGAGTGCCATGGCAACCGCCTCGCCGTCACAAGGTCAGACAGGAAGCACGGGGTTTAATATTAACTGGAGACAACGTTGTATGCAAGGAAAGGAACCAATTAAATATGAGCCATTCATGCTACGACATATGGGCAAATTGTAAAGAGACCGAATGGGTTCAAATAGTATTCTTAGGAGCCAGCTAATATCCTGTTTGAGGTTAGATTTTTAGATAAGATGATTGCATGCTATCCTGTACAGCTCTGTTTCTCAATGTCTGGTCTGGGGCCCACAAGGGGTCCAAGAAGAGACTCTTGTGGGTCTGTATCTCTGAGAGTATACAAATGGAACCTTTTATTTTTTATCTTTTTGTATCTTTGGGACCCCAATCTACACTTTAAAACGCTCAGTGTTAATTTAACTCAGAGTGTACACATTGGATCCGTAAGGGTTCCACTTAGGCACTCTCCGAGGTACAGACCCGTAAGGGTACATTTGGACCCCTCTGGTGGTCCCCCGAAACCCGACATTGAGAACCAGTGCTGTGTACAGTACATCATATTATCTGTGCAAATACATTGTGTATGCACGAACGGATAGACCGCCACCCATGGGAAATTACACAGCCCACTTGACTTGAACAAACCATAGTATATTAACATCAGCTGATCCCCATGCTGTGCTTATATAAGCAAATTGTTGAAATTCCATCATCAATCAATCATGATATTCAGTCATCCGTCACCCGTCCTTTACCATCTGGGACTTTTTCCTGATCTTTGCATATCGGCACTTTCTTCTCATCAACTGTTTTAATACTACTGTAAATGCGTTACTTATGTCATCCTACAGTAGTCCATCCATGAAGACCGGGAACGCATCTGTGTCGTTTTAAGATTTCTTTGGCTATTCAAAAATAGCAGATATACAAGCTCATAGCGCGGCACCGAGTGCCACGCTGTGAGCTTGTATATCTGCTATTTTTTTTAAGAATCTTAAACATTTGTGCAAATCTTTGAATGTATATATTCTTAAAGCAGTTGTTACTCAAATCTTTGCTTCTGGGGGGGTCCCTGGAACAAAACATTTTGAGATGGGGGTCTGCGGTCAAATACATTTCTAAATCCTAACAGTATGTTGCTATATCAGTGGTGCTCCAACTTTTCCATGTCAAGGAGTTAAAAATGTTTGCTTTGAAACATATATATATTCAAAGATACAAATTTTCAAAAAATAGCAGATCTACATGCTCATAGCGCTGCACTCGGTATGTATATCTGCTATTTTTGAATAGCCAAAGAAATCTTAAAATGACACAGATGCGTTCCGGTCTTAATGGATTAAGCTTCCTTCATTAACTGTTTTTCCTTTGCCTTTCACAGAACATTGGTATGCACTTCTTTGCCCCAATTCAAACACCCCAGCACCACCGGCAGGCTTCGCTTTCCCTAGAGGCCCCTATACACCGAAATGACTTGACCCGACTGGTACAGATTAATGCCAGGACATCAGTCGGGTCAGATGTCGGCTGTAAAAGTGCTTAAATGGTTGTCTTCTCATGTGCTGAGCAGTACAGTAATACTGTACTGGATGTAGCAGAGCATGAATGCCAAGATCAAATACAATATTTTCACACTTGTATTTACATTACATAAATAAAATGTTGTTTTTTTTTAATCTGTTGAGGAGTTTTGTCCTCTGTGCCTTGCTCACTCACCCTGTTGTTGTTTGAAGTCATGTTCAGGTAAACATAATTGAAGAACGCCTCAGTATACAGAATAGTAACAATATACCATTAAATATCCGTGCACTTTTATTCAACGTTGCCCCCAGGCAGGACGGGGACTGACATTTGAATAAAAATCAGTGTGTCTTACAAAACGGGCCATTACGAGCAAAGCAATTATGGAAATGAATTACCATACCACTTGGTCAAATTGTCCATGCACATTGCCTCAAGATGTTGCCTGTGTATCCTGACCTTTGCGAAATTAGCTAACTGCTGCAGCGTGAGCCATTTGGGCTTGACATTTAGCTGTGGCTGTTATTGATGTCTGTTCTGAAATGGTTTGATTTCCTTTCACACACACAAAAAAAGAAGAAGGGCAGAGGAGAGTGTATCCGGGTACAAATACACATGTACATAGTGTCATTGAAGCTTTTTTTGTAAGCTACATTTGTTTTACTGTAGCTATTGTTTTAATGTCACGCCTTCATCAGTGGGGCAGCAAACACACGCACATGCACACGTACACACGCGCGCGCGCGCACACACACACACACACACACACACACACACACACTAGCCCCATAATCAAATCTGTTAATGACCCCCAACGTAAATAATCTCCATGGAAACAGCTACAAGCTACATCATCTCCAGAGCAGAGCAGTAATCTGCAGCACCGCAGGGTGGCCCACACACACACACACACACACACACACACACACACACACACACACACACACACACACACACACACACACACACACACACACACACACACACACACACACACACACACACACACACACACACACACACACACACACACACACACACACCATTACGTCCCGTTAATTGATTTGTTTTCACACATGAAAATTAAAGGGGTTGATCACATTCACACACCCACCCACACACACACACTCACAACAACACAAGCAGGCTTCAGTTAGCCTCGGAAACCCATGCCTTTTTTTTTGTTTCAAAAGAAAAAAAGCCTGGGAGAACCTTGCAGGAACGCTGGTCTTAGGACCTTGTTATCTCCTAACCAATCAGAGTGCTCCAAACCCAGGCGCTGGAATCCAGCGCCTGGGTTTGGCTCCGCCCTTCAAGACCATCGATTGGGCTCGTTCTTTCAGTCTAGGCTTCAGTTGTCCCGCGTTTGTGATGGCGGATCGCTGTCTTCTTCCACTGCATGTCTCAGCCCCGGGTGGCAATGCCTGTCATCCATCTGTCGGTCCAGCCGTTCCAACGTTTTAGTCCTAAACGGTGTTGATTTCGTCGACTAAAACGATGACGAAAAATGTTTGTCGACTACCTCTTTTCACTGACGAAAACGACATAAAAACGAGATGCAAACAAAGCTGCGATGACTAAATATAGTGACGAATAAAAACTAGACAAAAATGTTAGGGAGGGACAAGTGGAGAAGAGATCTAGTAGAACTAAGACAAGACATTTTATGTTTGGTTGCGCTCGGGTGTTGCGCTCTGAAAATAGCAGATCTACAAGCGCACACTGCGTCGCAGCGCGACGCGTTGTGAGCTTGTAGATCTGCTATTTTCAGCATGCAACCAAGTGTGAAATCAGCCATTACGACCCATCAAGGCACCGCCAGAATACATTTCAGTCGACTAAATCAACTGTATATTTAGTCGACTATAATCTTATGATATTTAGTCGACTAAAACTAGACTAAACTAAAACATTTCAGATGTCTAAAACTGAATGGAATTGTATTCAAAAGACTTAAGACTAAAAACTAAGTCAAACTCTGCTGTCAAAATCATCAACGGTCCTAAACAAGATATCTGCTACTTTCTAAAAAGTACTGAATTGATTGCCATGGAATTTGCTGTGCACCTTCATGATCCACAGGCATGTGGTTCTCAAACTGTTACATTTTAAGGACTCCCATGACTCTGAGAGTGTACAAATGGAACCGAAGGGACCTGTAAGGGTCCATTTGGTTCCATTTGTTACACTCTCAGAGTTTGGAACCCCCTCATGTAACCCTGAGGTCTGGACCCCACTTTGAGAACCACTGCCATAGACAAAGAACCGTATCAATGTATCAAAAGTTCTACTGTCATACAGGATATCTAAATCAGAGGATACCATTAACCACTTAAAATACTAAATATTTCGTTGACCGGGGCCCCTGGGGGTCTGCACTTTGACCCCTCCTTTCCTCCCCTTCAACACCAAACCTATTCATCGAAAATAGCAGATCTACAACCGATGCATTGTGAGCTTGTAGATTTGTTATTTTAGCCACATGTTCTCTCCCCTTTCTCTCCACACATCCGTCATTACATTTCTACACCACTCCATCTTTCCTCTGTTTTTCCCCTGTCTTCTTCCCTCTGTTCCTGCTCCTCGTGTCCTCACTTTATCTGTCCACCCCCCCCCCCCCCCCCCCCACCCCCCGCACTCATTCCACCGATCCTTCCTTCGCCTCCTCTCCAGCATCAGAGAGAACAAGGTAGCATTTCCTCCCCGGGGAGAGGAGCTTCAGTTTAGTGAATACAAAGTGACAATACATTTATTACAGGTGCCCTCTCTCCCCTGCACACACGTGCACGCACACACGTGCACGCATACACACGTGCACGCACACGCACGCGCACACTACACATAGCAAGGAGAACACTGTGAACAGAACAACCACTCTAGACATTTTCTCCACAGGGTCTCCAAAATCACTTTACACCACTTGACGACAACACATATGCACACACTTGGCAAGACACACACACACAGTGTGCACGTGCGTGCGTGCGAGCACACACACACACACACACACACACACACACACACACACACACACACACACACACACACACACACACACACACACACACACACACACACACACACACACACACACACACACACACACATGTTGCTGAGAGGCCCTAGTTGCTCAGAGTGCAAAGTAAAACAAGATGGAGTGCTTGAATTCCCGCTGGGCCCGTCAATACTGTACTAATAAAAAAAACTGTATGATGGCCTCTCACAGCCACACAGCTACAGCACCGCATCTGATGCATCATTAAATATCCACTATCTGGACATCCCACCGGCCCCGGCAGGTTATGGTACGTACATACCGTACTTCTTGCACTGTCATCTGTTCTGACTCAACATGCCGTGTCGTTAAACTATTATTACACTTGTAAAGACTCTCAACGACGCCTCAGTTCCAATAGTGCAACTTTACTGCATCTCAAATAGGGCTGAAACTATCCATTATTTTTCTTAGCGATCATTCTATCAATTACTTTTTCGAATAATCTAGATAGACGTGTCACATCGCGAGGCGTTGTGAGCTTGTAGATTTTTTCTTTTGAGGATTGTTGATTTATTAAACTGATTAGTGTCACTGATTGTCGCAGCGCTAGCTCACTGCATATCAACACAGCACACTGCACTGTAGCTTGATTCACTGTCTGCAACACAGCGATGTCTCCAAACTCTGTTTGTCCTGTCCTGCAACCAGTCAAGCCGACGCAATGCAATGCAACGCAATACTAACACCAGTGGACATTCAGTCAGTAAAGACCATTTCAAATGACGTGGGGGGAACAAAATGTACATCGGTTCTATCGCCCGTAGCACTTTGCGTGACAGCCAAAACACTGAGAACCAAGAACCACTGACTTCCAGTCTGCTCCCGTTCCCCACAAATAAACGTATTCAGCAGCTTTTTTGGGTGCTTGTCAGGGGAGCTGGCTGGCACAGGGCTGACAGCCACTTAGGCAGATTGTGGAGAATGTTATCTTAAATTTCTCCCCACGCAGAAAGGCTTCATTAGGCGTATGGTTAAAGGAAAATCATACAACATACCAGTTTAGGTTTACATGGTGAAATATATACAGTACATGTATAGACCCCATACGACGTCACACTGGCTCCAAGCGTCATACTGGCTCCAAATGAAACCCATTCTGTCAGGTCACGCTAGGACGCGCCTCACTAGCCAACACAGGGGAGTGGGTGGGGTGTGCTGAAACCAGCGCACCCCGAAACAACAGGTTGAGAATTGATTGCATGAAACAATCACCTGTGCATCCGGTCTCAATGTTAGTAAACAAATAATTGGTCTACAGTATATGTAAAAAGATAAGATGGTTGGTTTAGTGTCCCTTCCCGTGTGTGAGACCCGGGTTGTAATCCTGGGTGTTGCATATCGGACATTATGGTATAAAAAACTGCCATATGCCATGAACGAGACTATAGTGTTGCATTATCGCACTAAATAACCGATTAGAACCTCACATTACAAGCGCTCGGGTGACACAGTGGTAAAGTCCCTGCCCACCACCACGGGGGTTGTAGGTTCAAATCCACCGTGGTGCATCCTGCTTTGTCGAGCGTCTACACGAACACAATTGACTAAAAAGCAACCAAAAACAACGTCACATTACATTTCTTAAAAACAAACATTAATTACAGGACAAGCATATACAGTATATACTGTGTATACCCACATATATATGTACACTTTTGGTTTTATGTATATTTCTATATTTTATATACACACATTATACATGGTATTGACATCTCAACCGTCCTAAATGGTGTGTGTTGTGAAGCAATGTTTTCTGGAGCTTGAGGTGAAGCCAAAGTACTGCAATGCCAAATATATCTCTCAAAGCCAAGTACACCAACACTCTCCCAGTCCTAATAGGGATTTTCTCTCCACATCACCGGATATGCAGCTGTGTGTGTGTGTGTGTGTGTGTGTGTGTGTGCGCGCATGTACAAATGAAGAAGCAGGTAAGTGTCACTGATATGGGAGTCTCAAGTCTCGGTTTCCATGGAAACAGATGAAGTATGTACAATACAGTGGCCTCTCTCTAACTGTCTCTGCGAATGAGCCATCCCATAATACTCCACCCGGCGTGGGTGGAGGGGCAAACTGGTTGCACGAGGCTCTCTGTGTGCACTAACCTTTTTTTATATATAGAATAAAACACCACAGCTGGAACCAGGCTTAATGAAGGGCCCCGAGTAGGCCCTTCAACGTTATTTCTAGTATACCGTTACACATAGATTCACTAGGATTGGGATTCGGAACCGGAGGAACCTGATGCAACATTGTGGAACCAGAATCGATTCCATCGCATTGGAATCGGTTTCCGGAACCGGTTGATCACACTGTCAGAGCTGGTATGTGGTCTGCTTATACAATTACATATGGTTCTCAAACCTTTACATTTCACGAACCAACACAACTCTGAGAGTGTACAAATGGAACCAAATGGGTCCATTTGGTTCCATTTGTACACTCTCAGAGTTACAGACCTGTAAGGGTCCATTTGGAACCCTCTAACCCAGAGGGGTCCCTGGACCACACTTTGAGAAACACTACAATACTATGTAGCCAATAATGTATGTATGATTGAGCTTGTGGTTACAAATGTATATATCCATAGATTTGCACACATTTTCAAGATTTTTCAAAAACAGCAGATCTACAAGCTTGTCTACAAACTCGGTGCCGCGCTATGAGCTTGTAGATCTGCTATTTTTGAATAGCCAAAGAAATCTAAAATTACACAGATGCGTTCCCGGGATTGAACGGGTTAAGATTCACCCGCAACCACATCCCATGGAGCTGTGTACAGCCAACTCAGTAGTGATGCTAGCAGCCTCTCTCTTCATGCCTGCGTATGAATTATGACACAAGTAAATCTCAGCGTTTTACAGTGTGTAGACGTTGCAGACAGTTGGATATGAACAAGTCACCACGGCTGATAAAAATAGAACAAAGCTGTTTGGATTTGGTTCCCTAGCGATAGCAAAAATATTTCCTGTTGATGGTAACGCACAAGGAGGTGGATAATGCGCTGTAGTGTAATTTTTTTCGCTTGGCTTTTATTTCCCTCTCTCACTTGCGGGGTCAATTTGTACACTTCCAGGGTGCAGCAGTGGAAAAAGTATTCAAATGTTTTACTTAAGTAAAAGTATCAATAGGCCTACTGCAATGTAGAAGTACTCTGTTACAAGTAAAAGTCCGGAATTCAAAATTTACTTGAGAAAAGTACAAAAGTATTGGTATAAAAATGTACTTCAAGTACCAACAGTAAAAGTACTAAATGTTTGACAATAGCAGATCTACAAGCTCACAACGCGTCGCGATGCGACGCGTTGCGAGCTTGTAGATGGGCTATTTTGTGGGCTATTTGATGGGCTATTCTTTGTAGATGGGCTATTTTGTGAAATGAAATACTCCAAATTGTAGGAAAAAACAGTAACTGCTTCTGTAATCTCCCAAAACCCCATGGAGAGCCCCTGCAGGCGTTATGGAGTGAACCTCGTTTAGACCCCATTGTACTTTCAATTACTCTGGTGCTGGTAATGAGCTAGCTGGCCTCGCTGATGGACCCTAAACCCGCGTGCAAGGAAAGCACTCCCATAAGCATCAGACTGTCACCCCATTATCCTGCTGCCAGTTCCTCCTGTCTTGGGTCATTCCCCAACGGCCATTTGCTGCGTCAATCTTCATCCGGGAAGAGACGCTTAGCAAGTTAGCGCTGATGAATTGGCAATCATGTCCATGAACTTTGCTTCGATTGAAAAAAATAAATAGAGGAAACACAAGTGAAGCTTGTTTTGGGGGGGATGGGGGGACGGGGGGGCACAGATTATGAAACAAACCCAAAGAGGCAATCCAAATGGTGTGATGGCTTTAAGTCATTTACAAAAGGTACCATAAATATGACTAGTGCTAAAGAATCTAACTATGATGTTTGTTCATAGCCTGGGACCAGACCAATCTGCCAGTGCAAAAAAAAAAAATGCCCTCTGCGATTTGGGTCTGGCACCGCTCCGTTGTGAATCCATTTCCTGCTCCCGAAGTCTGGGGTGACCAATCAGGGCCCAGTATTCAAATATGGGAGACTGTTACTGGTAGTTGGTTGTAGTTCTAACCCATTGATTTGATCCCTCCCCTTGGGAAAGAAACTTCCTCATAGAAGCACCAGAATCATATCCACACAGTGATATAGTCTGGCTACGCAAGGCTAGTTTGTTCAAGCCATCGCAAAACTGTCACCCTGTCTGCAATGACTCAGTACTCAGGATCATCATCATGAATCTCAACACAAGGCCATGAAACTTTATAATAGACTTCTAACTCAATATTTGACATAATGTGCAATTTGGTGATGACAGGTCAAAGTTTAGAGGTTGTCCACCATGTTTTGTAAACAGATGCTTCAGTGAAGTGGGAAGACTTTATAAATAGTGTACTTCTGTATTTAAAACGGCTTCAAAAGGACAAATGCATACTACAAACAAAGCACCCTTCAGGTACCCGTCCTACCTGAAATCCCCCCCGCATAGCCCCCCATTTTCCTACCTGAAAGTCCCCCGATACCAGTACCACCCACCTCCATACCCAGCCCCAAACGCCCTACCCTTCATCTTCCAGATGAGGTTTCTACCTGTACTTTTTATCCTTGGCATAGTCCAACCTAGGCCTGCCATAGACACATTTATCAATTTGCTGCTGTTTGTGGGCATGTGTGCCAACCACTGCCATTCATTTCTGACATAATACTGACTCAGTGACTCACTGAGTTAGGGATATTAATTATTATTGCCCGGCCCCTCCACGATTTGGCAGTTAGTAGAAGCAATAAGTAATAAGTAGTGGGTATACGCTATATATTTCCTAATAAGGTTAATGTGGAATTCTGTGACAGAATCCTAAATTAAAAAGAGAAACACCAGCCTGCAAATTTGGTCTTTTAGAAAGGTCAGCCGGACTGAGTGAGGTTCGTCACACAATCATTCAATTATACATTCTTTTCTTCTTCCAAATGCATGGCCAGTAAATAGATCAAGACTTCTGTCCCTTCCTGTAGGAAAGTATACTTTTTGATACTTTTTTGTTGTTGTTTGATTGATTTTACACTTTGGCTATTCAAAAATAGCAGATATACAAGCTCGTAGCGCAAGCTTGTATATCTGCTATTTTTGAAAAATCATGAAAATGTGTGCAAATCTTTGAATATATATTGTTTTAAAGCGAACATTGATCCAACACATTTCTTTGCTCCACATTCAACCCACGTGTGACCTTTCTATCGTGCTCCCTGCAGATCCCAATAACATCACTGTTTGGTTGGTTCACGGGGTGCGTGGTAGTTCAGTGTCGTGCAGGCTGATTCAGACTAAGGAGAGAAAATTTACCATAAAAAGCTGCCCAGACTTGAAGTGGATGAAACATTGTGCTGTGGTGTGAGGCGTTCAGCCCAGAATGCTGCTGGAGAGGGCTAGACGTGATATTCTAAACACTGAGTCACTAGTGCTCAAAATGACTTCCTGTCTCTACTCCCCTAATATGTTCAGATACATGTGTGTGCGCGCACACACACACACTACACTACACGCGCGCGTCATATTATGTCCAGCTCTCGCAGGGTGGATTTCACACATTCCATTCTCCACCGGTCTCTCTCCTTGTCTTCTCTCTCTCCCTCTCTCTTTATATGTCTCTCTCCCTCTCATCTTTTTTTCACTCATTCTCTATCTATTGTCTTAGCACAAAGTATGTAGTGTGGTTGCTACTGTATCTTGCCTTTATGCTTTCCTAGGTGCTCCTCCCCTCC
>NC_139948.1:24914108-24941608 GCF_963454915.1 Gymnoscopelus microlampas
TGCATGTGTGTCATAAAAGTCATTGCTGCATAAGAAAACAAAGTTTTGCAAGCACTTCCCTCTCTGTAATGGACAATGTGCGCGTGTGCGTGCGTGTGTGCGTGCGCACGCGCATGTGCATGCAAGAGTGAGAGAGATTCCCACTAAAACTGTCTGTGAACCGACTGACATTGTTACCATGGTTACAGTGGAACACCTCCCCATCATCCAGCGAGCAATTAAACCTTTGGCACCCGTCATCATCATCCTCTGAGTCACCCTGCCTCACCCCATGTGGGAGTAGAGGGGGGTCCGATGGCCAACAATGTCACTCATTCAAATCCACCGACAAGCAGAGGGAAACACAGACCATGGCATGACTCTGTGGAACAGCTCGGCCTCAGGAGCTATACTGCAATATTGGCACGGTGCCCTTGAGCAAAGCACTTAACCACTTATACCCAGTGGTGGGGAAAAGTACTCAAATGTAAGTAAAAGCATCATTACTGCAATGTAGAAGTACTCCGTTACAAGTAAAAGAATAAAAAATGTACTTGAGTAAAAGTATTATATTTGCCTCTGAGATGTAGTGGAGCAGAAGTAAAAGTACTGAAAACTGTAGATAAACTGTAAAAATACATCAAAATCGTACTTAAGTACAGTACTTGAGTAAATGTACTTAGTTACTTTACACAACTGATTATACCCAACTATACCGAGTTGGCTCTGTACTTGGTGCACTCTGTTTCCACCGCTGCAACAAATCTTTTCACCAAAAATAGCCGATTGGATCATGTTCCCCCCCAGCATCGGGATGCTAGACGACCCTGTAAAGCAGTAATAAGATGTAATGATATTTATTCTGAAGCTCTTGCTGTGAGCTTGCAGATCGGCTATTTTTGACGCACGACACTGTAGTGCAATGGAGTATAAAATCGGGCTAAAACAAAGCTCAAGGACCATGGCATGACCACCGAAGTAGGAGCTAAAAACCAGGAAGTAAGGATTGTACTTTTCACGTTCACAGATTCTAACCCAGTGACATCACTGCTCAGTTCCGTAACCATCTCTTACTCCAGTGGAGCTCAAGTGTCTGAAGTACAGCAGTTGTACGGGGAATCTCCCAGGTGTGTGAATGTCCTTTGACAGCATCAACATGACGCAGGACACCACTGAAACAGAGCATGTTTTGGCACTGCTAGCGTTTCACTGGACAAAGAAAAAACTGACCATTGCATTCGGTGTTCCTTTCCATTTAACACAATCAAATCCTCAGCGTTAATGTATCCATTTGTAACTCTGGAGGAGAGCGTACAAAATGTAACCAAATAGATCCACAAGGTTTCATTTGGTTGCATTTGTACACTCTCAGAACTAAAAGAACAGTGAGGATTTTAGCGTGCTCACTCTATCGTCCTCAAATGTGTTTATCTGTTCAGAGGCACTCAGGGAATATCAATGATGCATGGGCTATCTAAGCACAGCTTACAGTAGTGATGCTAAGTGTCTGCTAACTCCCGGTAGCATTCCAATCCTCTACAGCAAAATATGGAGAGTTAATTCAACCAACTCTTAAAGTTTTTCAAAGGCTGTGGTGGAAAAAGTACTCAAATGTTTTACTTGGGTCAGTGTCAGTCTTTTAGCAGGATATCTTGAGCAGTTATGAAAAGATTCGCACAAAACTAGTTAAAACGTTTGGCCTGGGCCAAGAAGAGATGATTACATTTTCATGCCGACTGGCCAAAAGTCTGGTATTTGATCCACAATGAACATAATTGTTCATTAGAGGCTCCAAGGTTTGTGTCTAGGCAACAAATGAAAGACCTGCGGAGAACAGGCAAGTGGTTTAGTAATGAAATGAAGGACAACACGTGTGGCTTTTCCCCAAATCTTCTCAGTCTTTGAGCAGAAGCGCCACGTGCAGTTTTACAGGTCTGCCGAGCCGACGCCACGCGCTCCGCTTGGCCCTCTACTTGAAGATTTTAACAGGTAAAGCACAGTCCCATATCTTAGTATGTGTTGCTACCAAGCCCCCAGCCCCCAGAACTATTATTTTTAACTCTATGGTTGCTACACACAATGTACAGTAATGAACTATTTCTGTAAATCTGTTCAGAATAAAAGAATGCAGCAAAAATGTAGTCACAATCGTTTGGTGCATTACGTAAGCCTGCGCACACACACGCTCACACACGCTGTGTGTGTGTGTGTGTGTGTGTGCGCGCGCCATGAGCCATGTCAGATCCCCATAACTGTGCTCTTCATCGCACCACCACCACCCATGGATTCACCCTAGCATGCCAACACCTTGTATTACTGTATTGGTTAGTATAAGGTCACTCTGGGGTTGTACATGTTAATATGCAAAGAAACCACAAGCATCACAATAGGGGAGACAGCGTTTTTTTTCCGTCCCCCATCTTCATGTATAATGGAAGAAAATATTGGCGAGAACATCTGCCTGGTATTATCACTACAGTAATAATATCTACAGCCTTATCGCCATTATTTACGGCCTAACGTATTCAACCTTTTAATCCACTCATAAACAACCATTATGTAATTCAAATAAGCTACTGTGGCCCTATCTAATCGTGCCAATGTCGAGTGCCACTGCTGACTGGAGTTTCTCAAGCCTCCATCACCTAACTTTGCTCTATGAAAAACAATTAAACAAACAGTTCAACCACCTGCTGTTCCTACACATCCACTAACAGCTGATAGATTTGATATAATTAACCACTCAAACCCCAGCATCCATATCCCGGGAAAACTTTCTCTGAAAAGCCTGAGATATTTAATCTGAGATAGTAGATCTGCTATTTTCTGACATATGTAATGTAGAGCGAAAACAGAAAATACACTAGTATGGAGCCCTGAGGGACTCCGGTCAACCAAGTGCAGGGTTGGTAGTGACATGCGACCCATGTACTTTGACACATAGCGAATGTGACAAGGTGGGTATATTATCACCATTTTGCCTTGAGATAAATATGCTTAACTTAAAGGAGAATTCCGGTCATTTTAGCTTGTATGTTTGATGTGTCGCTAATCACTCACCAACATACAAAGGAACGTTGAATAATTCCAGATCTGCCCCTGTCGTCCATTCTGCAGACCCCTTGCAGCGGTAAATGGGAGAGTGTGTATGACTGAAAATCGCCTATTTTAGCAAATGCAAAGTCTGTTTTTTTTCTCCTAGTACTCATTGTGGAGTCTCATGATATTCAAACAGGCGCTGAATGTCCGTCACGAGCTAACGCTAATGCAGAACGAGATGACGCTGGTTGCTTGTTTCTCTCCTAGACGCCAGGTTCTGGGAGAAAAACAAGCAACCAGCGTCATGACTTTCTGCACGAACGGTACATTCAGCGCGACATTCAGCGCGTGTTTGAGTATCATGAGACTCCACAATGAGTACAAGGAAAAAATAGGTTTGTTTGTATTAAGCGTTACCTTTTGTTACCATTTTCAACAACTGTTTAAAAGCAAACATGAGCATTGTTTAATCTCAATTACCTTTAAAAAGCAAAGACAAGCAGTTTCATTTCAGTTAAATGTACTGGTACACTGGGTACATGTTTAAGCATTAATCATTTTGTTCAGTGCGTAGCTGTATGCAGCTGATAGTCAAGTTGAGCTATTTTTCATGTTTGCTACTGCAGCATACTGTAGCTCTGTAGGAGGCTAGGCGTGCGTGCGTGCGTCCGTCCGTCCGTCCGTCCGTCCGTCCGTCCGTCGCTAATCTTGCAAAGCACTGGCTCAATCGACGCCAAACATTTCATGTTAATTTTACAATTAACTTTAATTTCATAATGGAAGTCAGTGGGAACTGTCATGACAAGTCTGTGATCCACATGGGAGCCACACAAGTACAGTAGTAGACCCTTGTCTTGTTTTAACGTCAATGTGTGTTGAGGGCAGTGCTGTAAATAACTGGTTTGTAAACATCCAATGCATATCCTGAGTCTGCCTACCTATCACCGTCCTTGACCGGTTTGATAACATATTCCAAAATGTGGTTGGCAGTCCTGGGATCTAGACGAGTAGGAGGCAGAGCACTGCAGCAGTCAACCAGACCCAAGAGTCACCAAAGACCGATGGACTAGACTTCATGTGGGCCAGTCTATGTTTTTTTTTTTGGGGGGGGGGGGTTTGCCACTGACTTGCATTATACAATTAAACGTAAATATTTTGAAATATTTAAACGAAATTTAAATGAGATACTGTATGAAATAGAATATGAGAACATGACAGGGTCCAATTCACAGCATGGCTCCCATGTCAAATAGATAGTGGATATGAGGTGAATTCACCAAAATGTGAAAAATATTCACATTAAAAACAACAGTAAAGAAAAGACAACCTGAAAAAAAGAAAAACACAAAAAAAAACTGTCCTTTTGCTTTCCTCAATTATTTTCTGCACTTTGGATGATTTGATTTGTAGCAAGGGATTGTGTTGTAAAACCACAGTATACTCTCAAACAGAGCCATGCCAAAATGACAAGGGCGCTTGTACTCAGCTTTTATAGTTTCTATGGAGTATCATCATAATGATGACATCTAGTGATGATGTCAGTCATATCTATCCGCGGTTTGCGAGAAATGCCCTGGACAGACGAACAAACAGAAATACAGACAGACCCTATTCAGATGGCTAGCCTCGACAGAGCCATGCCGTACAAAGGACAATAGGATTGTGGGTATCGCAATCTGGAGATGTAAGTCCTCTGTTTCCATGATCTATCCGGAAACCTTGGAACTAGACAGCGATTGGCTGGGGGAGGCGGAACCGAGTTGAGAGAAACCGCTGTGGCTCGTCTCCAGGCTGGCTATTGAGCCCGCGAAGTACTCGGACCCAAGAACCTCAGTATAATACATGACTTCACACTTGTGCGATGAGACCTGCCGGGTGGCCAACTTGTCATCCACACAGGGGAGGTTATTGTTATTGAACTTCCACTGCAGAATGTAGAAACCTGGCCACTTTGTTATGTGGGAGCCCTGAACACTCTCTCCCTCCTTGCAAGTGAGCGTTGACTCCACCATGTCGTAATCCTGGCCCAGGGTCCATGACTTCTCAATGACCTGGACATTGATTCCTACCGGGGGGTCATTGCGTGGTGGCTGGGGACACTGCTTGGCGTGGTAGACGTTAAACACGACGTCCCCTTTACACACGTCAAAGTCCCAGGTGATCACAGAGGAGGCATCCGTTATCTCTAACAGCAGCTCATGCGGCGCTCCCTTGAAGACGCCGGCAGTCTGGTAGATGGTCTCGGTCCACAGACGACCATCCTCGTCCAGCTCCTCGGCTGTGCGATACATCGACTTGGGAACAATGCCACCCTCGGGCACCTCACATATGCAGTCTCCTCCCAGGAAGTCTGGAATGATCTCCTTGTCGATGTAGTCCACCAATCCCCCAGGGCCCTGGTAGCTGTTACCCGCGTAGATCGAAAACTTCTTGTGGGTGTTCTCGTCTATGAAGGGTCTCACTAGTGTCCAGAGCACGGGAAAGACTCTGGGAGCCCTCACTACCAGCATTCGACCCAGCGTCTCTGGGTAGTTGGCCTCCATCATCTCGATGATCCTCAGCAGGGCCTTCACCCCTGGCCTCCACAGGTGACGCATGTTCAGGCCCTCCAGATCCACCAAGCATGTCCAACAGCTGATAGGTCGACCAAACACCTGGGTGTTTTCCTCACACCGTCTTAAGCCCTCTTCACAGATGGACAGCACGTGTCTAAGCAGAGATTCCTCTCCGAGTGCACGGACCAGTCCTTTGATGTCCATCTGGCCCAGCCTCAGGATGTACACTGGACGGCCATCTCCGTCATGGTGGTGCCAGCCTCCAGGGAAATAGTCATGGAGGACCTGGGGCGAGGTCCAGGTCTCCAGCAGGTAGTCCACCTGGTGCTGCTTCCTCCAGGTCAGAGACTGACACAGGAACTCCCTGGCCTTGTCCATGTTGAAGTCCCTGGCCCGCAGGAACCGCAGGATGTGCTCATTCTTTGGGGTCTTGCCCTGGTGCATCTCTTTCAACCACTGCCGTAGTCTGATCAAACAGCTCTCCTGTAAGGGTGTCAGGTCACCTAGGTAACGTTTGATGTAGTCTGCGTCCAGCTTGTCTTCACGCGTGCCAGCCTGGTTCCCCTTCAGGCTGTCTGCCTGGCTGACATTGACCTCCTTGGCTATGTCGGTGTTTGTGGACGTGCTGCTGATGGATGTGCTGCTGATAGAAAGGCTGGACAGGGGTGGCAGCGGAGGGGGGGGCGGTGACCAGCGGGGAACGTGGGTGATTCCCTCATCCTCCAGCTCCTTCAGGTAGAATTCCATTACATGCTTGCCCTTGGTGATGCTATTAGCATACTGTTTCATGGCGATCTTTTCCACGGTGCCCTCAAAGTTAAAGAAGGACCTGATGTCCAGGCTTGCGATCTGCTCAAAGCATGTCCAGTCTTCATTTTCAGGGTGGACCGAATAGCAGCAGGTTTCAGTAATGGAACCCCTGTTGGAGTAGGACTCATTGTGGGTCTCGATGTGAAGCGTCCTCTCCCGTCGGTTCAGTGTGTTCCTCTGGATGAAGTATATGTAATTTATTCCTGCAACCTTTTTGACAATTTTTGGGATATCGACATTGATGGCACAGCGCCGCTCCACTGTGTGAATGGAGCCGTCCTCATTTGACTCCTCGCTGAGAATGTCGGCGGATACCAACATGGGCATGAGGTCACACGTCGGGAAGCGCCTCTCGTAGGCCATCATCACTATCTCAAAGGGATGCTTATAAACCCGCACAGGTGACTGGTACTTCTGCACCATGGTGGTATTACAATGTCACTACACCCGCAAAGGGGACTGGTACTTCTCTACCACAGTGAGGAGTATGATGCTATGGGGATTGCGGTGGCAGTCCATTTATATAAGATTGGTGACATCATCGCTGATGTCACTGGACCAAATTAACCGGATGGGATTTCATTCTGGGATAACGTGTTGACGTCATGGTACTGATGTCATAGACTGGCCGCAACTCTATATTTGGGCATGGCCCGACATGGAACTCCATATATGGGCATACAAGGGACACAGGTAGACAGACACAGAGATCTGTGTCTAAAATAATTTATATTAGTATATAATACAAATTATTATAATGAGTCATAGTGTCAGGAGTACCCGTTGTACCCGTCTGTCTGTTTCTCTTTTGTGCCCATATGGAGATCTCTGTATCTGTCTGTCTACCTGTGTCCCTTTTATGACCATATATGGAGATCTCTGTATCTGTCAGTCCATGTCCCTTTGATGCCCATATATGGAGATCCCTGATGTCATCAGTATATGCCCATAGGGCATATCGGTTGGATCGGTGGTTCTAGACAACTAGATATCCATATGCCTATACTGTATATGGACATATCGGTCAGATCGGCAGTTCTGGACAACCACGCATCTGAACGACTCGACGGCGGGCACTGCACTGCGTGCGCCTAGTTTGAAGTCGTCGGTCCCATATATGCACATGACGATATACAGGCATAGTGGTCGGATCCGTGGCTCTGGACAACCGGATCTCCATATGCCTATATATGGCCGTATCGGGTTTGTTTATGGTTTCCCCGATGCCTCCGCCTCAGACCTCAGGATTCAAAAGGTCCTGTGCCTCCTCCTCAGGCCCGTTTTTTGGTTGTTCGATTCTCGGCACGTTCCATCAAGGGCTCATCTGAAGCTTATACGTCAAATCTGGGACCATTTACATGGCACAATCTGGTGTATGTGGTCTGCATTATAGGAAAAGGCCCTCTGAAGAAAGACTGCACTGTTAGATGTATTTATTACAAACTCACATGGTGTGCGAGGGAGCAATAACTGAGAAAAGAAGGAAATTAATTAACTGTTTTGATTGACACCATTCAAATAAAATTTAAAAGGCACCTTCTGTCCTTATTGCATCTGTAGTCTGATTGTTCTTTGATTAAATAATTTGAACGCCAAAGTAAGTGTGTGTGTGTGTGTGTGTGTGTGTGTGTGTGTGTGTGTGTGCGTGCGTGCGCGTGTGTGTGTGTGTGTGTGTGGGATAGAGCCTACTGAGAGAGGTCCTTCATTACTCGTAATTAGAGGATCAGCAAGAGGTCTGCCACTCCATTAACCTCATCAGTATCTCTCTCCCTCCCTCACACACAGACACACACACACACACACACACACACACATAGACGCTCTTGGCAGTCCATCGATAGTCAAAGATGATGCAGCTTCCTTGCACTGTGATGAATACGTTTGTCAGTGGCTATCCTTGCTGAAACGTTTTAAGAATGCTGATCAATTTGGACGGGTGACAAATTTGTTTGAGTATGATCCAAATGACTTCCCAGTCAACTGTGTCAAAGGCTTTGGTAAGGTCAATGAAGGTGAAGTAGAGGTCTTTGTGTGGGAGAGGTAGCCAGTTTGCTAAGATAGTAGCAGGTAAGTCAACTTGGATTCTGATTGTGGTTTTGATCAGACAGCGGTCAATCCAGCATTCAACTCCTCCATACATGGCCCGGGTGGTTTTGTTACAGTACTCTGTTACAAGTAAAAGTCTGGTGTTCAAAATGTACTTGAGTAAAAGTACAAAAGTATTGGTATCAAACTTTACTTAAAGTACCAAAAGTAAAAGTTCTAAAATGTTTGAAAATAGCCGATCTACAAGCTCACGACACGTCGCGATGCGACGCGTTGTTAGCTTGTAGATCTGCTATTTTCAAATAGCCTAGGTATAAAATAGGACTAAAGTGGTTAATGTATGCTTTACAATGTAATAATTTATATCTGCAAAGTAACTCGTAACTAAAGTTTTCATATAATTGTAGTGGAGTAAAAGTACAACAGTTGCCTCTGAGATGTAGTGGAGTAGAAGTAAAAGTATTGGAAATTGGAAATACTCAAGTAAAGTACAAATATCTCAAAATTCTACTTACATTACATTACATTACAGTCATTTAGCAGACGCTTTTATCCAAAGCGACTTACAATAAGTGCATTCAACATAGGTAGGGAACGAAACTACTAATCACCAGAGGTCTTAAGTGCATTTCCTGTAAAAACAAGCAACCAGGTACAGTACTTGAGTACATGTACTTAGTTACTTTCCACCACTGGTGATGATGCAATCTCGTAGGTGCCCGTGTTTGGACCTGGGGTGCATCCATGATGATATGTGTTTCATTTTTATCTGAAAGATGGTGTTGGTTGTGAGCCACATGCTGCTAGAACACAGAGAGCGAGAGCAGAGTCGAAGGCAGTTGCTGTCAGTGTGAGTGAACACACGTTCACTGAACCTGCTCATGTTGGTGAAAGGTGAACTGTACGCTTCCGTTTGCAACTAATGAGTGTGAGCGTAAGACGGACTTGTACTTGAGGTCACATGATCATGCACTCTAAAAGCTGTGCATGTTTCAGTAAAAACAGCAGTGGTGGAAAAGGTACTCACATTTTTTACTAAGATAAAAGTATCAATACTGCACTGTAGAAATACTCTGTTTCAAGTTAAAGTCTGGAATTAAAAAATTACTTGAGTAAAAGTACAAAAGTATTGGTATCAAAATGTACTTAAAGTACCAAAAGTAGAAAGTACTAATTATGCATAATGTCCCGTTTCACAAGTTTTCAAATGTATGAAAATCTTTTGAAAATAGCAGATCTACAAGTGCACAATGCGTGAGCTTGTAGATCGGCTATTTTCAAATGGTCTAAATGTATATAGCGCTGAAGTGGTTACTGTACTGTATGTGTTGTAATAATAATGAAAATGTAGTTGTCAAACAATAGTAGGGGAGTAAAAGTACAATATTTGCCTTTGATATGTACTGTACTGGAGTAGAAGTAAAAGTACAGAGGGAATACTACTAATAATAATACAGTAATTTGTTTCCTTTTGGAAGTGGGCAGATGCAATGATTGCAGGCTGGGGATGAATGGGTAGGAGGAGGTTCTATTGAAAAAGAATAGCTTGGCGCAGCTCATAAAAATATAAAAGTAAAACAGAAATAATGAATGTGATCTAGTTCTTTTTTTTTGGGACTGAACCTTCATTCATTCATATTCATCTGTGTAAGCTGAACCTTCGGCAAGCTCTTGTGAAGTGTGAACTTGCATAACACTGGTTGCTGTTTAATTTCCTGGTGACAGGATTTCCGATTACTTGGTTCAAGAGCTTAGCATCAGCGCTTAATTGGGCATTGAAGTCACCCATGAGGACGACCTTATTAGAATAACTGAGTGATTCCAGATAGACTGACATTGAGGGACTCATAGAAGGCATCTTTGATGTTGCTATTGGCGTTCAAGGTCGGGCGCCATAGGCACTTAACAGAGTAGCAAGGTCTCAAACCACACACATTACCACGCACACACGCACACGTTTTACAAGATGTGTGCAACATGGCCTGTGTTGCAAGGGACACCCTCGCCCCCTTCATATTCATCTTAAGTATAGTCCTGGATTATGCGCTTAGAATAAGGCAGGAACTCGGCCTCACTATCAAACTAGGAGGAGGTGTAGATGACTCCCTGCTGTACCCTTAGTGAACCTGGACTATGCGGATGACATCTGCCTGCTATCGGACCATATGGAGCAGGAGACAGAGTGTACCATTACCAAGGTTGGTCTTGGGCAAATGCCAAGAAAACTGAGGTTAGCACCTGCAACATCCTCCCGGACACTCCACCTCCAACGACAATGGGACGCACTGTGCCGAACGAAGACAATGACTTCAAATTCCTGGATCAACTCGTCAGAGCAAGACCTTAAAATGAGAAGGCGCTCGCTTGGAGGGCTCTGAATGCCATGTCCAACCTCCCCTGAAATATCAAGCTCACCTTCTTCTCTATGACTGTAGAGTCCGTTGTCCTATATGGCTGTCATGCTGAACCCTGAAGCCTGCCCTGAAAAAGTCCCCGGAAGGGTGCTACACCGTGAATGCTGCGTGCAGTACTAAACATCAGCCCGAATGAGCACGTTATCAACAAGCATCTGTATGAGGGCTTACCAAGGATGAGTGAGAAGATATCATCCGAAATAATGACCATCCATGGCCCCATACACATCGATAAATTCCTCGGTGTGTTCATTCTAGATCAGTGGTTCTCAACCTGTGGCATGATTTCTTTGGGGGGTCCCCAGATGACAGTGAAGTGACAATTTAAGGACTTTTAAGACTTTTTCAATAACAAAAAGTAATCAACAAACTATACAATAAAAACTGGTCAAACATTTGACCAAATGGTCAAATAATATAAGAAAGAGGCAAAACATTTGAAAATAGCCGATCTACAAGCTCACAACGCCTCGCAACGCGAGGCGTTGTGAGCTTGTAGATCTGCTATTTTCACAATATTTATCTGTGGGGTCCCCAGTTGAATTATGATTATTTATTTGTGGGGGTCACAGCCTGAAAAGGTTGAGAACCACTGTTCTAGATGACCTCACCTTGTACAGGCAAGCAGATTCAGCTGTAAAAATGGAGATTCAAGAAGTGTGGTACGTCTGCCAAAACTCTCACCAACTACAGGTGCGCCATTTAGACGACTGTTTGGTACAGCAGCTGCTCCGCTGCTGATCACAAGGCCCTCCAGAGGGTGGCAAAGACAGCAGAGCGCATCATCGGCTGCCATGTTGTCCCCTCCGTGCAGGACATCTACTGTACCACACACACACACACACACACACACACACACACACACCACGCCTCAGGCAAACACAAAGAAATAATAAAAGATTGCAGCCATACAGGCTGGTGGACTGTTCATGTTGCTGCCGTCTGGCCAGACGTTACCGCAGTATTCAGACAAGAACTACCAGAGTCCCCCCAGGCATCAGGCTGCTCGACTAACACTATACACTAACCTTATTAACACATTGAGTGACAAAACCGGAGATCTACGGTTTTGCAAATACACCCGTCGAGTGCCATTTTGTTTTCTCCACATGGGGCGCTCTAACGCAACTTAGGAATGATCCGCGGGCCCTGTCAAATGGAATGGACGGATGTGAATCGAGTCCAAAAAAATGTACCTCCCGTCCACTCCAATGATAGGATCTTGAGAAAAAGGTCCCTATCTCTATATCTTTTCACCGTGGTGAAAACGAGCCATTTTCGACGCACGATCACTCTGCCACGTCGGATCGCGTTAAGAAATATTATTGTTCCAGTCGTTAATCGGGACCCTTGACCATCGTGCACACACCCTTTGTTTACATCCGCGTCCTCGTGGAGGCGTCTAAAGCTCTAAACAGATCAGCGTAAGCGCTAAGAAGCGCTGGCAATGGATGTACCCTGTTTTAAAAAAAACTCTGGCACTAAATGTGTTAATCATATTGATTTTATTGATAATTATGAACATTTCCCATGAGTAGGTTCTGGTCAATTTATCATTTTTTATATTCAATGCGTTTTATTTTATTGTTGATTCACACTGCCCCTTGTCAAAAATCATAATTATATGTATAATTACTGTTACCACTGTTTGGGAACCACTGCCTTAACCTAACCTCAAAACCACGCCCACCTGGACGAAACACCAAAGAAAGAGTCTCTCTAGACAAGAGAGCTAGCCAGAAGCATGGAGGCTGGAGATCATAGACATATAAAGGTAGACGCCTCCTCCGACTCTGGGGGGCGTCTGTATCGCGGCCGCCATATTAGGGGGGGGGGCACGCTTCCTGACTACTGGCCAATCACAGCGCGTCTTGGCAGAATCTAGTTGCATAAAAATACAACGGGATATTTCTATACAACTAGATTCTGACAAGTCCCGGAAAAGACGCGCTGTGATTGGCCAGGAGTCAGGAAGCGTGCCCCCTCTAACATGGCGGCCGCGATACAGGTCGCTCCAATGAACTGCAGCGGCCAATGAGGTGTCTAGGTTTCTATATCTATGCTAGAGATGACCGGAAAAAACACTGGAGGGCTCATGTGAGGACGACCCAGAGAGGGATGCTACAGTGATAGATGAGTGCGGTTCTGAGGTCCAACACAAACCAGCTGACTCTGGTATCTGTTCACTCTGCTGGGTGACCCACTGTACAGCTCTATGTGCTTCAGCCCATCCATCTACATTAGGGTTGCCAACCGCCCCGACAAACAAGAAATCCTCCCTTATTTGGAAACTAAAAGACGTGTCTCTTATTGCAGTGGTTCTCCAACTTTTCCGTGCCAAGGACCCCCAAACTGAAAATGTTTTGTGCCGGGGACCCCGAGAAGCAAAGATTTTTGTTAAAAATGTTTGTCTTTTAAACAAAAAGATTTAAAGATTTGCACACATTTTCAAGATTTTTCAAAAATAGCAGATCTACAAGTTCATACACACTTAAAGCCTCTAGACTAGTAAACTCTAGACTTAGTAAACTGGACCTTAGTTGTCTCTGTACTTGGACTGCTTTTTTTCTGTCTATACCAATGGAAACAAGCCCCCTGGGGCTTTATGTGTTATCCTTTTACCATAACTTCTGACTGTACTGCATGCCACAAAGCTGTTAACCAACTTGTTAAGTATTAAATCAACCAATCAAACAAATAGCCGGTCTGCAAGCTCACAACGTGTCGCAAAGCATTCTTAGTATTCCCACAAATTTCACAAGGAATGATGTAATGTCATGTGTGTATACAGTGCCATACTGTATGTGTGATGAGAAACACACACGATAAGATGCCAGAGTGCGGTCTAGCCAACACCAACTCGGGACTCCTGAATCGCTGCCCTCCACACACTCTCTCCTATCCAACATCAGGGTCTTGAGCTCTACAGTGTTGTTAGCTAAGCTGTCGCGCCGCAGTGCATCACACACACACACACACACACACACACACACACACACACACACACACACACACACACACACACACACACACACACACACACACACACACACACACACACACACACACACACACACACACACACACACACACACACACACACACACACTGCATTGTGCTGATATATTTATAGGTTGTCTTTAGTTAAAGCCAGGGAGTGAAACATCTCTTGGCTTTGTGCTCCACTGCAGTCTGACTGAAATTACTGTATACTCTACTGCAAAGGAAACTACTGTCATCCTCCTCTCGTCTCCTCCTCCTCCTCCCCTCTCTTTACTTTCCTCGCCTTCCACAATCCTCACTTTTCTTATTCTCTCTTTCCCTTTTCTCCGTCCTCTTCTCCCACGTTTCATCAATTCATTCCTGTTTCATTCTCTGTTCCGCCGCCTTCCTCTATTTTTCCCTCTTTTCTCTGAATTCAATTCAGTTCAATAGGCTCTGGGGGTTCCAGCAGATCTACAGATCTACAGCAGATCTACAAGCTCACAGCGTGTCACTTTGTGGCGCGCTGCGGGCTTGTACATCTGCTTTTTTTTTTCTTCTCAGTTTTCAGAAGGTGGCATACCGGTTTCCAGCTCCAGTTCCTTTTCCCACAGCTTTGTTTGATAGGCTCAGCAGCAGGTTTCAACCAGAATCTTTGACAACTTCACATGTGTTTCCAGTTCAAATCTGCTGCTGAGCCAACATAACAAAGCTACATAATGAGTTTCCACCCGACAGAGACGATATGAGAGACAATTCACTCTCTTATCCTCTCTCTCTTCATTTTGTTCCTTCTTATTTGTATTTTCTTTGTGTTTGTTTTGTCTGGTGCTGCAAATGGTGCTACTGGTGATGCAAAAACACATTTCAGAGCCATCTGATGATAAATGATGATCATCATCTGTCATCATCATCATCACCGTCACATCCTCCTCCTCGCCCTGCTCCTTGTCATTGTGCCGATGCAACTTCTCCTTCTCTTTCATCATTCACTCTTCCCCCTCTTTGACTTTTTCACTCTCATTCCGTTTAATTTCCTGCCATCCACTCTTTGGGGTGTCATTCTACCTTCTCTCTTCTCTCTCTTTTCATCTGTGTTGACTTTGTTCAGTGTGTGCGTGCGTGTGCATGTGTGTGTGGTTTCCTCTGTACTCTGATTTGTCATGTTGTTCATACTTCCTCTCTGCGGGGCTTCAACCCTCTGTCCTGCTGTCTCCTCTCCTTACAGTCTATCTATCACGTTATTATCCAACATCCTCCCATCATCAGCCCTGCCATCCATAAACATCTAAACATGTCGGTTTCTTTTTTTGCAGCATTTTTGCAGTAAAATATCCATTAACTGAACGGAATATTGGCAAAGGCAGAGTGTGAAAAGTCCATCCACCGCTCTCCCCCACCGGACCGTGGTGACCTGAGTGTCAGCGCCCACTCCAACTAAGTGGACACACTTCAAACCGGCTGCGAGGGGGAGGCAGTAGGGCCAGGCACACAGAAGTACACACTTTAAACCAGGTGAAAGAGGAAAGGTAGCAGAGGTACACACTTCCAGTGGTGGAAAAAAGTACTGAAAATGTTCACTTAGGTAAAAGTATCAATACTGCAATCTAGAAATGTTCTGTTGCAAGTAAAGGTCCGGAATTCAAAATTTGCTTGGGTAAAAGTACAAAAGTATTGGCATCAAAATGTACTTAAAGTACCGAAAGTAAAAGTACTCATTATGCAGAATGTCCCATTTCACAAGTTTTCAAAAATAAATCTTTGGAAAATAGCAGATCTACAAGCACACAATGCGTCGCGATGCGACACATTGTGTGTGTGTGTGCTGCCAGTAGGCCAAAGAAGACACCTGAATTACTTTTTTTTCCCTCAAATCGGCCTCGCTGTGATGCCAGCACATCGGCTAACTGACGAGTGTTGTGTGTCCATAGCAACGTAGGCGTATCCCCTTCCAGTCGTCCAATCAAAGCTGTGAGCCATTGATGATGACGCGGTGTGAGCAGCTAGCGTTTTCAGGAGGTACAGTACTATGAGCCAAGTGGCTCACAGCCTGTGAGACATTTCCAAATGACGTCCGTGAGCCAAAACTCTGTCTCACTGGGGTTGTCATTACACAGTAAATGAGGCTTAAGTTTCAAGGACATCATACAAGGAGCATCTTCTCCAACCACACTGTCTGGCCACCTTACAGCAGAGATGGAACACATTTATGTCCAAGACACACACACACACACACAACATACACACACACATAGATGTTTTATAGGCCAAGAATAATGCAAATAATGCTGAAATGTCGGTCAGAAGTTATCTCGTTTCACCATTCACACTATATTTTCCTACAATATATTTTTGCTCTGCTGGGTTCTCTCTCTCTCTCTCTCTCTCTCTCTCTCTCTCTCTCTCTCTCTCCCCCCCCCCATCTCTTTTCTCTGCCAGAGACAAACAGATACAGTAGTACAGAGATAGAGGAAGGAATGCCATTTAACAGCAACACTCAAGTGTGTGTGCGAGCGTGCAGGTAAATGTCAGGGAGCACCACTTAAGCACTTTAAACACCTCTAAACACTCTCAATCGTCATTCATAACAATATGGAGTCTTCACAGTTCACACATAAACAACCAAACACACTTTGCAATGCTACATCAATTACCTAATTAGGAAGTAATCTGTGCGGTCAAGCGAACAGTGTCAGCTCAGTCAAGGAAAATGAACGACATGTGTAACGCACGCGCACGCACGCACGCACACACACACACACACACACACACACACACACACACACACACACACACACACACACACACACACACACACACACACACACACACACACACACACACACACACACACACACACACACACACACACACACACACACACACACACACACACAACTGCTTCAAGGTCATTAGCTGTGGTGTGATTAAATAATAGCGGATGTGAGATCTGTAGCCAGTCTAAACACACTGTGTCAACCAATAAACACATCATAACAAAATGCTCAATTTCATGCCTGGAACGTGACCTACCACTTTGATTGTTTGACAACCAACAACTAGCCAATTGTAACACAACCGTCCCTATGGGATCTGAACTCCAGATGGTTCCATGTGTGGTGGTCAAAGTTTAGCAGTGACATCTAAAATCTCTTCCACACAGCATTTTGACATTCCCAACACTGATTTAGATCGACATGGCATGAGTTTAAAACATTGACTGGACAGTAAAGACTCATTTATAGCCTACATACTTAGCCTACATGAAAAATAGCAGATCTATAAGCTCACAACACATCTGCGATCTTCAGTACGCGACAAGATGCACATCCAAGCATAACTCAGTCATAACCAGTGGTGGAAGAAGTACTCAGATATTTTACTAAAAGTAGCAATACCACAAAATAAAAATACTCTGTTACAAGTAAAAGGCCTGAGTTCAAAATGTTACTTGAGTAAAAGTACAAAAGTATTGGCCTCAAAATATACTTAAGTACCAAAAGTAAAAGTGTTAAAATATTTGAAAATAGCAGATCTACAAGCTCACAACGCGTCGCAATGCCACACGTTGTGAGCTTGTAGATCTGCTATTTTCAAATAGCCTATGTATAAAATAGGGCTAAAGTGGTTAATGTATGTTTCATAATATAATAATGTATATCTGAAAAGTAACTAGTAACTAAAGTGTTCAAATAATTGTAGTGGAGTAAAATTACAATATTTGAATGTGAATTAAACTAATGAAACGAGTGTTGAAACGAGTGCTGTGAGTGGTCGAAAAAGATCGTATCCGGGGGAAATACGTACGACGGAAGTTCTGCCCCTATAGACACTCTCTGTATTAGGTCGTGACCAGGCTTTTACTTCGAGGATGAGTCAAGGCTGGGAACAAGGCTATAAACGAGTGGGTTTGACATTACGTCAGTAGCAAACTTCTTGCTCCGTGCTCTCACTGTGTGTCTGGCTGTGGAACCCAGTGAATCGGGGGCAGGGGGGAGGGGCTGTTTTTTTTTTTGCTGACTGGCTGCAAGTTGCTGAAGTGACAGTGCAAAGCACATAGCCAACTTTTATGCTATTATTATAGTATTATGACGTCGCCGTCGGGTGGAGACCTCATATGTCTCACTCCAAAACTGTTACTATTCAGGTTTCAAATTCAAAAGTATCAAAAGTTGCAGATATACGAGCAGTGGCGTGCACAGACATTTTGAGGGGCAGGTGCTCAAGTAAATTATACTGTTTTTTGTTTACTTGGTCTGCTCTTTTTTCCCTCTACACCTATACCTCTTTGCCAAAAATAGCCGATCTACAAGCCCACAACGCCTCGCAGCGCGAGGCGTTGTGGGCTTGTAGATCTGCTATTTTTGGCAAAAGTTCTCCTCAGAAAAGGGATGCTAGGTTTCGAGTGGTTATGGTAAAAAGAAAAACACAATGATTTGGCGGACCCCCTGTAGTAACTCTGAGGACCCCCTAGGGGTCCCGGACCCCCTGTTGAAGAACCCTGCTGTGCCCTTTTTTCAAAAGGGCACTTCTGGTCAAGAGGGCAAAGGGCAGGTGCTCTAGCACCACCTAGAGTCTATCTGTGCACGTCCCTGTATACGAGCTTGTAGATCTGCTACTTTTGCTACTTGTGTGTGACGCCGTAGTATAGTATCATCAAGTAGGCCATTCATTTATGAAGGAAAAAAAAGAAAAGTTTGAATATGAAGAAGGGAGGTTTCTGTGGCGAGACTAAACTTAACTGTGCAGTTTAGATAATTAATGGGAAACACTGATTAATGGTACATGTGGGCATAACATCCTAAATGTGACACCCTCATTTGTAAATGATTACGATGGCACTAATAAATGATTAGCCTGCAACAGGCTGAGAATGAATTTCCCATGTCTACCAGGAGGTGTGAATATGAACACTTTTCATCAGTTATCAGACATCAGCTCTTACTAATACAGAAAAATGGTTCATAATCAATATGTTTTGACGCAATGGGCAACCCGACCAATCTAGTTCGGGAAGAGTCACTATCTATCTTCCAATAACTTGCAATATTGTGCAAGCAGCACTATCTTACCGTAGTAGTTCTTATATCTATCAAGGTTCTCCCTCCCTTCTCGCCCAGACTGCCATCCACATTGATTTCCTGTCCACATTTCAGCTGAAAGCAATATTACCCAATTTTAGTGGCTCAAAAAGCCTGCTAGTGTTGTGCTTCTGGTGCCAGTTCCCTTTCCCTATGCTGTTTCCCTTCTGTCTGTCTCATTACTAAGGCAAGTGGAATGCTAGTAGTATCTTCTGCATTGATTTTCTCCACTTTGACCACTTCTCGACTGAACGCAACAGTGCCCATTTCCACTGAATCTAAAAGATCTCTGTTTTACAAATGGAAAAGTTTACTACTGGAATTGCTTTTATGTTGTTGTTATTGTTGACGTTGTATGGCATGGAGGCACGTTGTATAAGAGGGTGCGCGAGCGCGTGTGTGTGTGTGAGTGCTTGTGCGTGTGTGTGCGTGTGTGTGTGTGTGTGTGTGTAGCCAACATTGACTCAATTATTCAGGTAAGTTCCAGCAACATTTTAATGACTTGTTTTTCACACACTCATCCCTTTTCTACTGCTATACATGTATGCACACACAGTCATACAGATGCATGCATGCACGTACACACACACACACACACAAGCGTACACTTCTCTCATCCCTTCGTTAACACCGGCTCATTAGTATCTGGCCGCGGATTGGCTGCGTCCACCATCCATCGCCATGCCAACACGAGACCACGAACCGGAGAAAACTGGATCAGGGATCAGCGCGTGGGAGGCCTGTCACGCACACTCATGTTAGCAGCAGTAGCACTCCTCTGCCCGCAGCATGCACACGCGCACACGCACACACACACACAAACACACACAGAATCTCATACGCTGACACAAACTTGGTCACATATCAGCGATGTCCTCACACTGCACAGGTGCACTGGATGGGTAAGCATCAATGCCCCAAATTCTAAAAACCTTTTTACTTTCCTTAACACAACATCCACATCGCAAAGTGTAAGCGTAATCCTCTCAGGGCTACTGTGTGCAGTCAGTGTAAACAAAACTAAGGGCACTATTTTTTAGGGCAGGTGCATAGGCGCGAGGCACGCAGCTGAACGGGTGAATTGACAATTTTCTGGAGGCAAAGTGGTGTGTTTTTTTCCCCCCGCCGCCCCGCGCGTGTTTGGTATTTTGGGTACTCGCTGTGAGCGCCGGAGTGGGAGGAGAGGCGCAGCGGGGGGGGGGGGGGGGGGGGGGGCGGGTCGTTCGTTTGCAAAACAGCAACGCACTGCAATTTCTGAAATCAACAAGGACCCACGATTCGCATCGTCTGCCGCCCAGTGCGTAGCTTGCGAGCTCGTCGTCCGCGGTTATTTTCGGCACACTTTTGGTTGGCAGAGACAAAATCCAATTAGACGTCTCGAAAATTAAATCATATGAACCCACTTTACTGTATATGTCATGTTTCACTATGAATCAAAGTGCATGTTTTCATGCATTCTAACCCCACGCTGTTGTGCATCATGACACACAGAGGATATTTAACAAAAGGCTCAGTGATTGGCGAACTAGATTATTACACATACTGCCAGGTTGTGTTTGTCTCATTGCCAGACATCACTGAACCGGTTCTTATGTAGCATGGGGGGGGGGCAGTGGCTCAGGAGGTACAGCCAGGGACGGATTAACCCTTCGTGGTGCCCGGTGCTGCGACACGTCCCGGTTCAATCTCTGGCACCCCCCTGGGCTAGTGTCGAATAGGCTCTATGGACAGCAGCCATTTTGGAGAGAAATTGGGCCTCTTCTTACTCCCTTCACAGGTTTTACCAATGATACTAATGAAGGCTCTGTTCCATTCTGGTAAAACAGAGCCAGGGTGCTGATATTGTGCACTCTGCTACACCAGTGGGTCTCAAAGTGTGGTCCAGGGACCCTCATGGTTCCTTGAGGGGGTTCCAAATCGCCCCTTAAAAAGGTGTGTAACTCTGAGAGTGTACAAATGGAACCAAATTGGTTCCATTTGTACACTCTCGGGGTCCTTGAAATTAAGAGGTTTGAGAACCACTGTGCTACATGAAATGGAAGAAAGCCTTCATCATTGGTAAAACCTGTGAGGGAAGTAAGGAAGTTTCTTTCCAATATGACTGCTGTGTATAGAGACTATTGTCCTTGAGCAAGACACTGAACCCCCTAACTGCTCCCGATGAGCCTTGCATGGTTTCCTCTGCTGAATGGAATGCACCTTGTCAAACAATTTGGATAAAAGGCGTTAAATAGATGCACCATTTACCATTTTGTTCAAAACAGGGAGCAGACACAGTCCAGTGAGTCCAGTGGCCTGTCAGTGGGCTTTGCCTTTCATAGTCCAGTGTACTCTAAGCACACTCAGCGAGTGCACCAGGCCATTTCATACACAACATTTCTCATGGACATGCACAAGCACGCACAGACACAAACATTTACACCTGCACAGACCTCTGTTATATTATTGCTATTTTGTTTGTTTTTCCTTTTGCTGCAATGTAGAGGAGCTGAAACATTGTATCAGAGTATCACCGCTAATAGGGCAAAAAAACTGAGCTGGAACCTGTTCACTCATTTGCATGTTTACCCGAGAACTGGAAATGCTTTTAATCAAATTGGAACCAATTTAATCAAATTGGAACCAATTTAATCAAATTGGAACCAATTTAAAGTGTGAGATTCATGCTGAATTGTAAAAACCACTAATACAAATACACTACAATAAGGTTGTAGAGCTGAGGTGTACTGCAGCACAAAACTAATATCTTTCTAACTCACCAGTTTTCAAAGTGGGGACCACAGTCCCCAAGGGGACCGATTGGAAAGGAGTGGAAAATGGAAAAGAACAACATTATTGTGCCAGTTTAACCACTTAACCTGGCATCCGCTATTGTGCAATATGTTTCAACATTTTCAAAAATAATATAATTTCCCATTTTAGGAGTAGAAAACAGTGGTGGAAGAAGTACTCACAGTCCTGCATTTAAAGTCGTACTCAAGTCAAAGTACAAAATATAGTAGCAAAAGAAAGTATTCATTATGCAGAATACCCATTTCTCAATCATATCATGTTATAATTATTGATCATTAACTTAAGGTCCATTTTCTACAAAAAAAAAGTAGATGTTTGATACATCATTTGATTCATTATTAACAATCTAAATAATTGAAGCTTTCATGTAAATGTAGTGGACTAGAAAGTACAATATTTGCCTCAGATATGTAGTGGAGAAAAGTGGGCTAAAATGGGGGGGGTACAGTTAAAGCACCTCAAAATTGTACTTAAGTACAGTACTCCATAAAAGTACTTACTTTCCCCCACTGGTAGAACACAGTTCCTTCCAGAGGTGCAGATAGACAGTGCAGCAGTGCTGCAGTGAAACATCTCGTATTTATGAAAGGGTAGAACTACACGCACATCCAGTGGTGGAAAAAGTACTTAAATGTTTTACTTAAATAGTAAACGTATCTTACTGCAATGTAGAAATACTCTGTTACAAGTGAAAGTGCGGAATTCGAAATTTATTGGACGAGTAAAGTACAAAAGTATTGGTATCAAAATGTACTTAAAGTACCAAAAGTAGAAAGTACTCATTATACAGAATGACCTGTTTCACAGGTTTTCAAATGTATAAAATGTATATTTTTGGGGGGGAAATAGCAGACCTACAAGCTCACAATGCGTCGCATCGCGACGCATTGTGAGCTTGTAGATCGGCGATTTTCAAATGGCCGAATTGTATATGTTTTGTAATAATAATACAATTTTTTTTAGCGGTGCCAACCGCTCTACACTTGACTTTTGACTTTTGTATGTCCGTCCGTCCGTCCGTCCGGCGGTTTCAGCACGAGATGAGCACGGCAAAGAAGCAAACAGCTATAACTTCAGTTTGCAGCATGCCACCAAGTCCAAATTTGGTATGTGGACTTAGACCACCAATAGGGACGAGCATGAATTGATGACGTTATCAAAAAGGGGTCCAGGGACCCCCAGCGCCCGTATGAGCACGGGATGAGCATGGGATTTTAAACAGCTATAACTCCAGTTTGCAGCATGCCACCAAATCCACATTTGGTATGTGGACTTAGACCACCAATAGGCACGAGCATGAATTGATGAAGTTATCAAAGAGGGGTCCAGGGACCCCCCGCGCCCGTATGAGCACGGGATGAGCACGGGATTTTAAACAGCTATAACTCCAGTTTGCAGCATGCCACCAAGTCCACATTTGGTATGTGGACTTAGACCACCAATAGGCACGAGCATGAATTGATGAAGTTATCAAAGAGGGGTCCAGGGACCCCCCGCGCCCGTATGAGCACGGGATGAGCACGGGATTTTAAACAGCTATAACTCCAGTTTGCAGCATGCCACCAAGTCCACATTTGGTATGTGGACTTAGACCACCAATAGGGACCAGCATGAATTGCTGAAGCCCCGCCCCCTCTGTCTTCCCATTGGCTGGCCTTCAAACAGCCATAACTCAAGTTCGCAGCATGCTATGGAGTACAAATTTTGTACATGGACTAAAGCCAGCAATAGGGACTAACTGTCATTACTTAAGCCCCGCCCCCTCTGTCTGCCCATTGGCTGGGCTTTAAACAGCCATCATTCCAGTTTGCAGCATGCTCCCAAGTACAAATTTAGGGACCACCAATAGGGACGCATTGAAATGAGTTAAGGCCCGCCCCAAAGGCACCGCTTTTTAAAGTAACTAAAGTTTTCAAATAATTGTAGTGGAGTAAAAGTACAATATTTGCCTCTGAGATGTGGAGTGGGGTAAAGGTACTGGAATGTTTTAATACTCCAGTATAGAAAGTAGAAATTCCTCAAATTCGTTACGTACAAGCAACAGTTCAGATGAAAGAAAATAAGGTCGGCACTCCGCACACTGGTGAAATAAGCTCCTCTGTTTTACTGCGTTCAACGATTCGATCCAGGGATCCATATCAGGAATGTCCTGTCTAGTCCTGTCTGGTATTGATGAGGGTATTTTGTGCATCCCACCTCACATCATTCAGGGCTGTCTCCAAACAATGCATGGCACAATGGCACTGCACCCTCATAATCATTTATTAGTGCCATCATAATCATTTACAAATGAGGGTGTCAACATTTGGGATGTTATGTCCACATAAAACCATTAATCAGTGTTTCCCATTAATTAACTAAACTGCAGTTAAGTCTTGTCTAGCCATAGTTTCAGACTCCATAATATTCTAACTTTTGGGGGTTTTATCATAAATTAGTGACCTACCAGTAGTGGAAAAAGTACTCACATGTTTTGCTTAAGTAAAGGTATCAATACTGCAATGTACAAGTAAAAGTCCGGAATTCAAAATTTACTTGAGTAAAAGTACAAAAGTATTGGTATCAAAATGTAATTAAAGTAGCAAAAGTAAAAGTACTAAAATATTTGAAAATAGCAGAACTACAAGCTCACAACGCGTCGCATCGCGACACGTTGTGAGCTTGTAGATCGGCTATTTTCAAATAGCCTAGGTATAAAATAGTGCTAAAGTGGTTAATGTATGTTTTAGAATGTAATCATTTATATCTGCAAAGTAACTAACTAAAGTAACATTTTTGCCTCTGAGGTGTAGTGGAGTAGAAGGAAAAGTACTGAAAAATGGAAATACTCCAGTAAAGTAAAAGTACCTCAAAAGTGTACTTAAGTACAGCACAATCCATGAATCCTGCAAACCGTTGGCCATACAGTATGAGGTTTCCGCCCGACAGAGACGTCATGAAAATATAATAAGACCTTATTTCCTGGCATCCATGTAGCTGCGTTCTATGATGTATGGCCTCTCCCTCCAGACAAGCTGCATGTAACAGCCCCATAATGGAGCCACTCTGGCTCAAACTAGGGCTGTTTAACACACGCTTGGCCCGCAACATTTTAGCTAGGTCAAATGCTTCAGAATACCCTTTCATCTCCCATAGAGGGGGCGGCGAATGTGTGCGTGTGCGTGCCCAAATGTGTGTGTGTGTGTGTGTGTGTGTGTGTGTGTGTGTGTGTGTGTGCCGTGTGAACTGTTTTAATAGAAGTCCATTAGAAAGCAGACAGAAGGGCAGTGAGAGCAGCATTCCTTCATCAATGACACTAAACACCCACTAAACACCCTTCTCACACACACACACACACACACACACACACACACACACACACACACACACACACTGACACACACTGACACACATGGCAGTGGATAGGAAATGGATTTGATAAGCTCACCCTTCTTCCAAGAGACAATTAATGATCATGTGAACTGTCTGAAGAGGATTAATCCGTCCACATTGATCCACTGTGCGAGCGTGCCTGTGCGTGCGTGCGTGGTTGTCCTGTGCAGTCAGTAAAGAGCAGATAGACAAACAATGCCAGGTTGGGTCTAGAGAACAATAGATCATTTAGGCGCTGGACAGCTCATTGCTTCTCTTCTATATCATACTGACACTGTGGGGAAGTCTCGTCTCTGGTTTTACAACGCGTTTTTGTTTCTCACCACTGCTTCTTGACAGGCCCGACTTCTTAACACAGACGTGGCACCGTCTAATTCCTGGCAGGCACCAAAAAAAAAAACATCAATTGGAATTTCGCACAGCTGTTTGATCATGTGCTACAAAGGGCCAAGAAGACCTTGCACTCAGGCTTTCATTCCAACCACTCTACATCACTGATAATTAGCTAATTAGCTACAGCCACTCACCACCAGTTGACTCAAGTTGTGCAAGATGAACATATTAACCCATTAAGACCGGAGAACGCATCTGTGTGACATTTTTTGATTTCTTTGGGCTATTCAAAAATAGCAGATATACAAGCTCATAGCGCGGCACTCTGAGCTTGTATATCTGCTAGCTTTTGGAAAATAATTGGACATTTTTGAATATACATTTTTAAAGCGAACATTTGTAACTCAAATCTTTGCTTCTGGGGATTCTACAAATATCTTTTAAATCCTAACAGTTTTTTGAAAAAATCGAATGTTGCTGTAAGTGCTTCTCAAACTTTTGCATGTCAAGGACCCCCAAAATGATATGTATTTGGCCGCGGACCCCCATCTCAAAATATTTTGTTCCGGGGACTCCCAGAAGTTGTAAGTTAACATGAGTTAAAAATGTTTGCTTAAAAATATATTTATATTCAAAGATTTGCACAAATTTTCACGATTTTTCAAAAATCGACAAGCTCTACAAGCTCATTGCACGGCTATAAGCTTGTATATCTGCTATTTTTACCAAATAAATCTTAAAATGACACCGATGCGTTCCCGGTCTTAAAGGGTTAATGAAATCAGCTGCTGTGCTGTGGTGGCCTGTCATGACCATAAAAGTTTACTTTCTTTGGCATTGAACGTGGAATTTAAATTCAAAAATGTTGAGAGCCAGCGCCTTACACCAAAAATGAGGCTACTGGACAAAGAGAGAGAGGCAACACAAGTGCTCTACCACTTGAACCCCAGCATCCATATTCTGTGGAGAACATTAGCCAAAGATTGGAGATCTACAAGCTCATGTAGATCAGCTATTTTTGGTACAGAGATTTGGTGTATAGACGGGAATAAAGCGCTAACGCAGGTCCAGTTTACTAAGTCTAGAGGGTTTAAGTGCATAATGAACACCAGCAGTGTGTTGATCAGCTGGCTTCAGACCACAGACTGATGGGAGAGTTGAATGTATAATTGTTGCTCTCTGTCTCATGAGACATTTTGTTTTATTTAGACATAGTTTGAATTGTCAATGTTTAATATAGTCTTCAGTAACACAATGTGATTTGAAGTGCAGACTCAGAACTTCCCGCTGTAACAGATTAACGCTCAACGGATGGCACAATACTTTACGCTTCAAGTATTTGTTTTTAGGAAAGTATTTTCACTTTTACTTGAGTAAGGAACCATAGACCATTTTTGACAAAGAAGTGCATTTTGAGTGCAAAGTTAAAAAATGTATGCTCCTCTTGAAATGGACCATTTAATTTACCATTATCCACACTGACACGCATACTTTGAATCAACTGTGAGAATTTGCTTTGCTAAAGCATGATATACACATTTCAACTCTGTATGTCATTTGGTGAGAAAAGCCAAAATGATCTTAAGGGACCTTTAACCTATTTAAACCCACGCTGGGCAAGACCTGGTCGATTGAGTGCCTAAACGGAAGTACCGGAATTTGGCGGAAATTTGTGCAGATCTTTGAATATATATATATTTTTTACATTTTTACCTCAAATTGAAGAAAAAAACTGATATAGTAACATGAGTTTTTCAGAAAACTGTTAGGATTTAGAAGACATTTTGTAGAATCGGAACCTCAGGCCTTAATGGGTTAAAGACCATTGGCCTTAGTCTAGTGGCCCCCAGTACTGCTGGATTTCCATGTTACCAGGTATGACCAGTCCCCAAACAAAGACACCACACAAGGCTTGCTTTAATCTTGTTCTCCCCTCCAATCCGTCTCAATCTCTCTCTCTCTCTTTGCTTTGTTTTTTGACGTTCGCATTTCTCGTTTGCTTGAACTCCCTAGCTCCTCTCTGTCATTTGGAACCAGGAGTATTTCGTTCCACTCCACCACCACTATATCTCGTCCTCGGTCCGTTTCCCCGTTTC
>NC_139948.1:24946608-24956744 GCF_963454915.1 Gymnoscopelus microlampas
GAGCAAAAGCTTGCAGTGTGTAGTAGCCCTAACAAGATCACAGGAGCCTTCTCACACCCTGGATGCAGTCCAGAGTCGCATTAGCCAGTCCATAAAGACGGAGCCTTACGGCAGTAACATTAACACCTAGGATTTTACCGTCTGGTTGTCCTGGATGAAAACGACAGGGCATATTTAACCATTTAAACCCTCTATTCTTTAGTAAAACGGACCCGAGTTACAACTGTACTTAGAGCGCTTTTTTCCGTCTTCACCAAATCTCTTCGCCAAAAATAGCAGATCTACAAGCTCGTAGCTATTTTGGTGAATGTTCCCCACAGAATAGGCATGCTGGGGTTCAAGTGTTTAAACAAATTGTACCCTGTAGTTGTTGACCGGGATCTCCCAGGGCACTACACTAGGTCCACTTCTTTTTCCTCTCTTACAATAATCTCTTCACCTGAAATAAGCAATCTACAGGCTCTATTTCCGCCAAATGTTCACCCCGGAAGAGTGACGCTATAGGGTTCATGTTGTTACGTCTTTTTCTCCTGACAGTTGGAAGGAGCTGTGGGTGACTCCACAGAGGAAGGAAAGCACTTGAACGAAAAACACACTGACAGGATTCCAAACCAGCATCGTCAACACGATGGGTAGTCATGGCAACTGCTGCAGAAAAACACATATCCAGCGTTGGAGGGGGCAATCGTTGTGGGACTACAGTACATAGCGCTCGGGGGGGAACTTGACAGTTTTCTCTCTCCGTTTGTTAAGACTCTTTTACATCAGCCTCACTCGGACCGCAATGCCAGAACTCAGCTAAAGCTATTTAACAACAGATAAACATCATCCACATCAAAGCACTCGTTCAAAAGAGGAACTCAATTATGCTCTTTAGCCAACAATTTACTTTAATTGCCATACTTTTGATGGGGATAAAATATATATATATATAAAAAAAAGAAAAACTGCAAAGACAGCTATTCACAGTAACAGTAAAATTGGTAGTTTGAATTTAACTCATGTACAAATAGAACCAAAATAACTACTAGTACGGGTCCATTTGGTTCCATTTGTTCACTCTAGTTAAATTAACACTGAGAATTGTGTGTATGCAACTCTGGTCCAGATTAAACTTCAGTGCATGTATTGAACCCTCCCGGCCTCACACCAGGAGCAATACTGTGCTAATCAAATTATTCAAATAATTACAAAATGCTGCATAATTAAAGCGGTGACACACTGCACACTACTTCCACGTCATCCAAAAAAATATAAAGACCTGCCATCTCGGTTTACTTCCCGTATCTGTGTGAAGTAGGCAGACGCCTTTTTAGGAGACTGGAAGCAGGTTGGAGTCTATTAATTCCAATAGAAGAGTGAACGTGAGCACAGCTTCTGAACCATTCTTTAGCCCCATGGTCACTGAACTAAATATTTGGACCCGAACGTCACAAGCCACACAATATTCCCAAAATGTTCATAATAAAATGTTTTTTCAGAGAGACAAATCAGGAGAAAATCTACTTTATTATCAACCTTTCTCTGTCCCAGCAACACACTCTCGCGGGATCTAGCACCAGTAAACGTAGGACGTTCGCGATATTTGCCATCCGACTGCAGCGCCCACTAAGGAGACCATTTGTACGCCATTTGTGCCCCATTTCGCCTCTAGTGGCTCCAATTGGGATGGCGTATCTTCCTAAATTAACCATCTTTGACGTCATACACACAGAATCCCTTTTGACTCTGCAGTGACACTCAACCCCTGACCCCCAATCTGCTGTCACTGTCAACACGGGCCAAATATAATGAGTCATCACACACGCACACACGCACGCACAGTCGCACACACACGCACACACACACACACACACACACACACACACACACACACACACACACACACACACACACACACACACACACACACACACACACACACACACACACACACACACACACACACACCACAGGAGCACAGTGCGGAACGTAAACATACACAAACAGGCACAAGGGGAGACAAACAGTAGAGATAAGCCAGGCAAAGCTCACAAACAACCCCACACACACACACACACACACACACTGAGTGGCAGTGAAAGACCTCACTGACATCAAGGCCATCTCTCTCTGTGTCTCACACTGCAGAGATGAAGTCATTTTAACACACGCACACACGCACACACACACACACACACACACACACACACACACACACACACACACACACACACACACACACACACACACACACACACACACACACACACACACACACACACACACACACACACACACACACACGGCAGATAAATAGAGAGCTGTCATGGTTGAAAATACATGTAGGGAGAGATAGGAAGGTAATGTTCTTAAGCGATTATCAGCATTCATTTATTTCTGATCTATTAAACAGCTTCTGAAGGGGGGGGTTTGCGTGCGTGCGTGCGTGCGTGCATGTGTCTTCCTACAGCGTCAGCTATTCATTTATGATCACACGTAGCCTGGTAAAGATCACACGTATAAAAGCGCTACTCTTGTGCTTCTGGACCAGGATGACTAATGGAGACAGATATCATGATGAATACACTTATATGTAATGGATTAACCTCGTCTGGTCCTCCCTGAAGATCCTGTAATCAGATGCAGGTTGTTCTCTTCCACTGGCTCTACAGGTTGTATCTATAACACCATCTGACAATGCGCCCTTCTTCAGAATCACTCACAATTAGGATGCAATCATGTACATCTTATGTAATATTATACAACAGTGGTTCTCAAACATTTTCATGACAGGAACCCCTAATGTACTATTTGGCCACGGACCACCTTCTGACAATATTTTATGCCAGGGGCCCGTATAAGAGAAGAAGTCAAAAACGTTTAAAATTATTCCAAATTGGTCACAATTTTACGTTAAATCATTTTGCTGGAGATCCCTTGGAACGCCCTCAAGGACCCCTGGGGGGCCCCGGACCACATTATAATTAACAGCGTAGCCCATTTAGACCTGAGGCCGATTTTAAAAACCTCCAGCCTAAATCCTAACCTAAGTTTTCTTCAAAAAAACAAATCATGTTGCTATCTATCTGTCTGTCTGTATGTATCTGTGTCAAAAATGACAAAGATCATGCTTTACCGGATTGAAGGGTATAAGAACTTTCCAGGTTTAAATGGGTTAAGTAAAGGGTGTAAAGGTGGCTACATACTTCACAGAGAGTCCAACCAAACAAGAACCTTTTTCGATTTGCCAATCCGAAGAAAGTCCGGAGTTAAAGTGTTTTAACCCTAAAACAACCCCACTGCCTTAGAACTCAGTTGTGAGTTCTGAACACCAGACCCTGGCTGCCCACTCAATATGCTGCCCAGATAGAATGAATCTGCCTAGCAACACTGCCGCTCACTCCGTCCGTCGCTCGAGACACTGAAGCATAGAGCTGTCACGATTATGACATTTTACTTGACAATTAATTGTCACTCAAATAATTAAACAATTTAATTGTGTTTCTGTTGTTGAACATATGAATAAAAATTACTTCATTTATGTTTGGCTTTTAGGCTTCGAAAACAAAGGTTCCACAAGGCAGATATGACAAATAACATACACATTAAATGACTTATTATATAAAAATAAAAAAAACATTAATAGTGGAAATAGCAGATCTACAAGCTCAAAACGCCTTGTAGATTTCCGCTATCTTTGAAAATGTTTGAATATTTTTAACATGGAAATGATAATGACGGTTATGACGATTAGGCAAATAATAATTGCGATTATCTCAAATAATTGCGATTAGGCAATTATGTAATAATGGAACCGGTGGTTTTTAATACCTGGATTTTCCTCCGCCACGCTACGGGAAATTTGTCACAGAGGTACAGAGGTTTTAGCATTTCTTGTGACAGGTTGTGTTTATGCATGGTCACTCAAAGAGGGATTACAGAGCTGGTTGTACCTCCTGGGAGGCTGGCTCATGAGACTAATACCTAACCTCATCCGCCACAGTCTCTTCAAAACTACTGCTGCTTTAAGTGGTTACGTGTTGCTCACTACCTCCACAAGCCTCCTCTTGAAGGATCATTTTGGCGAATGAATGAACAAACTAACGAACCAACGAACCAACAAACCAACGAACCAACGAACCAACAAACAAACAAGCAAACAAACGAGCAAACAAACGAGCAAACAAACGAGCGAGCGAACAAAGAAACGAACAATCAAATGAATGTTTACATTTTCATGTCTTGACTTATAGGATTATTTATAAGACACCAAAACCTCCATTACATAACATTATGTGAACAACACTCTCTCTCGCTCAGCCAGTAACAAGCCATTTACTGAGCTTTTTGCCTGAGTTTCCGCTTCCATTAATATCCAATTACTCTTTTGTGAGTCACCAAGCAATTCAATAAATAATTCTAACAGCTTAATGGCCAGCAGTTGAGACTTTGAGTTTCTCTGGACAAAAGGTCATTTATCTGAAACAAAACTACAGTAGAAACTTAAAGGGATATTTCACTTTCAAAAAAACTTTTGGTCATTTTATGGTCTACTCAGGCTTTAGTGAGCCCTCCAGACCGTTTTTAAGTTGCTTTATTCAGTATTTAGATATTTGATATTCATTTTACCAGCCACGCCCCCTTCCTATACAAACCCATTATAACTTAAAACTCAATTTTTAACCTGTTTAACCATCAAAAACACCCGTCCTTGGTTCTGGTGACTCACCCTGCCCTCCTAATGCGTGAGGGGGCCATGTTTTTTTGATTACTTTTTTCATTTATTTTTAATATATTTTTTTGGAAAATGAAAAAATTAAATACAAAAAATATATATTAAAAATAAATGAAAAAAGTAATAAAAAAAACACGGCCCCCTCACGCATTAGGAGGGCAGGGTGAGTCACCAGAACCAAGGACGGGTGTTTTTGATGGTTAAACAGGTTAAAAATTGAGTTTTAAGTTATAATGGGTTTGTATAGGAAGGGGGCGTGGCTGGTAAAATGAATATCAAATATCTAAATACTGAATAAAGCAACTTAAAAACGGTCTGGAGGGCTCACTAAAGCCTGAGTAGACCATAAAATGACCAAAAGTTTTTTTGAAAGTGAAATATCCCTTTAATTTGCTTTTGCGATCCCAAGTCAGCCATAACCAGTTTGGTATAATACAGTAATGTGTAATGTTTTAACACTTTTAGCCAATGTATAAGCATTCGAAATGTAAATTATAGGCTGAATAGAACATTCTGTACCACAGGGAAGTATAAATACATTCACATTTGGAATTGAACATCGGTACTTCAGCGTTTAAGGATTTATCCAAATGTTCCCCTCTGCTTCTCAGCACTACTGTTGAGGAAAAGGCTAATCTGCACTTTGTGTTTAAGACAAGCTTTCAATTAACTGAAAGGCAGGCTGTGCTATAATGCACTCCCCTTCTTTACACATTAGTGTGTGTGTGTGTGTGTGTGTGTGTGTGTGTGTGTGTGTGTGTGTGTGTGTGTGTGTGTGTGTGTGTGTGTGTGTGTGTGTGTGTGTGTGTGTGTGTGTGTGTGTGTGTGTGTGTGTGTGTGTGTGTGTGTGTGTGTGTGTGTGTGAGAGAGAGAGCGAGATAAACATTTCCCTTCTTACCAAAACCTAGCTAATCTGTCTACAATTCTAAACACTACAGATCTCTCTCTCTCTCTCTCTCTCTCTCTCTCTCTCTGATGTATGTATGTCTCCCTCCACCTGTGTATATGTTAAGTATGTGAGCGAGAAAACCCACGGATAACAGTGAACATCATAGTGTATATTCCCTCCACAACCCCACACATAAACATGTGTGTGTGTGTGTGTGTGTGTGTGTGTGTGTGTGTGTGTGTGTGTGTGTGTGTGTGTGTGTGTGTGTGTGTGTGTGTGTGTGTGTGTGTGTGTGTGTGTGTGTGTGTGTGTGTGTGTGTGTGTGTGTGTGTGTGTGTGTGTGCATTTACTCTCTCTATAATATTTACACAGATCACCGTTAGGATGGACCACCAACCCTGCACTGGACTGCATGCGCGCACGTACACAAAAACAGACAGGGAGAGAGAGAGAGAAGACACAGGTCAACCTTTGTAGACCAACGGGCAGTGTTACAAACACTCTCAGGGTTAGTTCACAACGTGTCACCGTGCAACGCGTTGTGAGCTTGTAGATCGGTTATAATCTGTGTGCGACACGATGTGTGACACGAGTATAAATCAGGCTTCAGAATCATCACACCCATTGTACTGCAAAGTAACAATCGGGTACTGTATGAGTTCACACAGTCCAAAGGCCTACTGTATATGTAAAAAGTACTGTAGACCCTTTTTAACAGCAGCATCAGTAGTTTTACAGGTCCTGGGTTTCAGACAAGCTGCCACGTATGTAAAGAAAACTACAAATACACTGAATTAACAAAATATTAAGACCACCTTCCTATGAAATAATGTGAGCAGGCAATCCCGCAGGCAAACCCAAACCGCTTATTAGGTTTTATCTATTAAACCCACTTTAATTAATCGCTATTTCTATGATACGTGGAGCCAGTAACAGCAGGTTCTACAGATGGAGGCTGCAGAAATGCATGCCGGCTGAATTATTGCTATACTTTGGCTGCCCTTTCCCAGATTCCCACCACAGAGAATTGTGGGAAATCAGCTTTGCTCTTTTTTTAAGTCGTCAGAAGTTGTAAAGGATAGTCCAGTATCTAGTTGCCAGAGAGACATAAATATTTTTTGTGCCACAATGTACAAATTTGGTTCTATTATTGCATAACATTTATGTAAGTATTGTTGGTGGGACTACTGCAACACGAATGGACAGTGACTCCTACAACGGATGACCCTGGTTAGAGTCTGTAAGTAATGCCAAGCATGTGAGATAGGGAGCTTCATCTGTTCACCAGTGTTCCTTGGTACAAACAGCCCTGCCTCTCTCTGTCAGAAAACTATTTACCTAACAACTTACATCAGCAGCATTTAGCACAACATTTATGGCGGTGAACAACAGTACAACAGATCGAGACAGCTTTAATCTCCCATCCAGATCTGTCAACACGGAGATCCTTCGTTTTAACGGGCCCATTTGGTTACATTTGTACACTCTCTGAGTTACAAATGGATAACTTAACAAGGACGTCACTATGTATATCAGACAAAGTGCCTCATCAACCATCACTATGCCACACACACACACACACACACACACACACACACACACACACACACACACACACACACACACAGGAACGGCTCAACAACAACAATTTTACACAGAAAAACTTCTAAAACTTCTCTTCAACTAGGCTACAACTATTTATTTGTAGACCACTATCATTAGCTACTACTGTTGCAATTGCAATACAGTCGCGACAGAGAGACAGACAGACAGAGAGAGAGAGAGCTTTTTGAAAGCATTAAAATGACACTTTAACATGATGGCAATAACTGTTCATAATAAACTGTACACTGAAGTCGTGAGCTTTTTTGCAGGTCATCTTACTGTATTGATTTATACAACACTGTTTATCAATTCATTTATTCATTCATTCATATTCCTCATTTACATTCTCACTCATGTATATTTATAATCTATTATGGTTCTTCTTGTTTGAATTTGAATGCTGTCTGATCCAATACAGATTCCTGGTATTCTGCAATGTTCTGGACAAATACATCTGACTGTGCTTCTCGTTTTCTTTTTTTCTCCTCCCACTCACATCAGCAAGCAAGAAGTACAACCCAGTAGTACATCTATCATCTTCATCTTAGGGGCTTCCTTGCATATTGCTTAAAACGTGAATGTATAATGTTCTTGTGTTTGTACGCTCCACTTTCATAAAAGAGCCCACAGGCGAAAAATTATCCAGGCAGGATGTTCAGCAGAGGGGCAATAATGGACTTAAAAGCCAGAAACAGATAAAGCTTGATTTCACCCTGCACCATTTGGTGTCCCCGATGTTACATCAAACTGAATGAAGGATATGAGAGGATGCAAAATGACTCATACAGTGTGCCCCATAGTCGCCGGGGGACACTTACAAAGGGTTAACAACAAGGATGCATATGTTCTAAATCTGAACCTTTAACCACATGAACCCTAACGTCCGTTATCTGGGGGCGGCGAACATTCGGCCAAAATAGCAGGTTTACAAGCTCACAAGGTGTTGCAAAGTAGCACCTTGTTGTGAGGTTGTAGATTTGCTATATTTTGGCGAAGAGATTTGGTGTAGAGGGATAAAAGTACAAGTACAAGTACAGTAATAAAGAGCCCTGGGGGACCCCGGTCAACTAAGTATATAGGATTTAAGTGGTTAGGCCTTCTTTGGGTCACTGTCAACCTTGATCCTGTTTTAGCCAACAGCATGAAAATACACTATAGTTATCTCAGAAATCCAGCAGAAATCTGTCAAAAACAACCTGAAAATGTGACCAAGCACTCTTCGGTCAGTATCCAGTATCCTTCTGCAGTATCCAAAGAATACCAGAAAACAATGCGATATTGGACACTGCTTTTGGCACCCGATGTGACAACAAGCCCAAAGCTAAACTCATTATCCACTCACACCATTTAACACATTAAATGTGTTAAATATGCATTAAGCGACGTTTACGTTTCACTGTTGCTCATCATGGACAGGGCTGGATTATATGTGACAAAGATGGATGCCATATAATCAAGGAACAAAGTGTATACTTAAAAGAGACAGGTCTCAGGCAACACATACAGTATGTGTAGGTTAAAGTCTCCAACGCCCTGACACATGCAGGGCTGCATTCTCACCTGTGTAAGAGATATGGTTTAAAACCCCCTTTAAGAAACACCATTAAGTATTCAGGATTAGGTAGCAATGTGACAGCAGCAGGACAAAAAGTCACATTTAATCTTCCCAGCCACTCATACAGCCAGCTCTCAGAAGTATGAAATTGTTTGCATTCCATGTAATCACAGCACATATTTCAGTGTGCTAGCCGTCAGGTACAATGTGTGGTTATAGCTTCACAGACACTGACGCACACCAGATCCTCGTCAGGGTATGACGACACATGGGTCAGAGCTCACATAATGAAGGGAACGTGTTTAGGGCGCGTGACTCCATAGTCTAAACCAGTTGTGCATGATTGGCCAATACGCTTGTGCAAGGACGCGCTGTGATTGGCCAGTAGCCACTTTGAGTGACAGTTGGGGCAAACGCTCTCATCAAAACATTATATACTATTCTGTCCCTATCGGTACACAACTCGAACGGCGCTGAGTCGACTAGCAGACCATTGGCCGGTCGACGCGGGCACTCGCGCCTGGAGGCGCTCGGGCACGTCTCCTCGGCCTCAAGGTCTGCTGAGTCGGCGCGCCTCCGTCATGGTCCAAAACTATACTTTATCGGCGAAAAGAAATAGTCCGCGGTTGTTTGAAAAAGGCACTTCCGCGTTGGCCACAGAAGGGGGCGTGTCTAGAGCACAACTGGTTTAGACTTTGTTATGTCGCGTTTAGCGCTTGGTGAGGCACGGCAGCCATCGAAACAATCACATAAACACAGAATGAAGCTTCCGCGGTCGTACTCATACATACAGAGGTAGGTTCTCCGGGTCAGAGCCGTTTAAAAGGATATGGGTTACAGACCATGCGGAGGCACCAGCTCCGAGGCCTGGTGGTCTGCTTGACGCAGAAGAAGACCACGGGGGCGAGGGCCGGGTAGGGCTGCTGCTCCTCCTCCTCGGAGGTGCAGTCTGGGTCGCGGATGGGCGCCATGATGCGGACCCCCTGCGTCGGTCCCGCCTCCGCCTCCGCCTCCGGGTCGGGCTCCTGGTCGGGCTCCTGGTGTTCCGGACTCCAACCACATCCTCCTCTCTCTCCTTCATCACCGCCATCGCTCCTACTGCTATTACTACTGCTGCTGCTGCTATCTCTCCGTCTCCTCCTACTCCTTCTCCTGCCCCTGCTCCTCCTCTCCTCCTCCTCCGCCGCCGCTTCCTCTTCCTCATGTCCTCCTCCTACCGTGTCCTCCTGGTAGAGCGTGGGCAGGGTGACCCTCACCTCCTCTCCGTGCTCCTGATGCGGGCCGGCCTCCTCGTGGCGCTCTGCGTAGTGAAAGCACGCTCTCCCCTCGCCATCAGTCATGATAGAGCGTCAGGCAGGGCCACTCTGTGG
>NC_139948.1:24956944-25019444 GCF_963454915.1 Gymnoscopelus microlampas
AACACTTTGAAATTGAATTGAGAGAGAGAGAGGCATGGAGCTATAGGGGGAGAGGGGTAAGCGAGGTAGAAGTGAATGGGGGGGGAGAGAGAGACCAACAAAGGCTAAGGAGGCAAAAGAAAAAAGAAGACGAGAGAAGTATACGACGAAACTAATGCCAACGAGGCCGAGACAAAGAGATCCATGTGTGAGAGACGGAAAGAGAAATATTAGGAGAGAGTGCAACAGCAAGACATGGCGGAGGGAGACGGCGTGAGGTAACCAACAGAGATAGATAGTGAATAAGAGAAACAGAAAGAGTAAATATCTTCAGTGTTTCAGTGTTATCCATGTGTAACACTGAGACTACAAACCCTGATGTGTATACACTAGTCCAGGGGTTTTCAACAGGGGGTCCGGGACCCCTAGGCGGTCCTCAGAGTTACTACAGGGGGTCCGCCAAATCTTTGTGTGATATGATTTTTTGTTTTACCTTAACCACTTACCTTAAACCCTAGCATCCCTTTTCTGAGTAGAACTTTAGCCAAAAATAGCAGATCTACAAGCTCACAACGCCTCACAGAGAGGCTGTGTGAGCTTGTAGATCGGCTATTTTTTGGCAAAGAGGTAAAGGTGTATAAGGAAAAAAGAGCAGACCAAGTAAACAAAAAAGGATAATCTGAAACACAATGTTATGCAATAATAGAGGGGGGTCCCTGCTTCATCTGTCTCTCAGCTAGGGGGTCCTTGGCCTGATAACGTTGAAGACCCTTGCACTAGTCTCAGGTGTGGGTGGAGGAGGGGTAGGGGTCAACGTGCATGGGTCAGAGGTATCGGTCGCAAATCAAGCCAATTATCCAGTAAGCACTTGTCTGCTGATATGGATGGACTGGGGGCTTTTCTCTGTCTACAATCCATCAGCAGACAAAGTAGTTGACCGCTCAGTGTGAGGGCAGTTATTCAATATTCCTTAACTAACCTGGAAACGCTTGATCCTCTCCATATGTGTTTATTTACCATATCCTCCTACAGTGACTGCATCTCCCTCTCTCCCTCCCTCTCTCTCTCCCTCTCCCTCTCCCTCTCTCTCTCTCTCTCTCTCTCTCTCTCTCTCCTTCCTGTTGCTATGTGATGAACAGATGGGTCTTCCTCTGTGGTCTAGTGGATCTGTTAGTCCAAACCAAACCACGCCAGGGTGAGCAGGGAATGCGCAAAAGACAAAATAACAACTGGCACACACACAAATTCCACTGGTTGATATTAAAATAAAAATAACGGCGAGAGAATATATGTATATTACAAAATGATGTTAGGGTTAGAGGGATGTGTTGCTGCTGCTACAGTATCTTGTGTTGCGGTCTTTGTTCTCCTTTTGTTTGCTTTGCCATAAAGAGAAAAGCGCATCTGACGCTCTAAGCAGTTGCTGCGAATACCAAAACGCTCGCCCCAAAACACAGTCGCCCCGGGGCAAATCCGGTGGTATTCGGTATTCCTAAACGCAACCTCAGTAAAACCGTGCCTAAACCTTATTCCTAAACTTAACCTCAGTGAAACTATGCCTAAAACCTAACCGTATTCCTAAACATAACCGCAGTAAAACTATACCTAACCCTAAACTTATTTCTAACGTTATCCTAAGTAAAACAAATACAAGAATCCATACCGCTGTTCCGCCAAAAGAAATGGGGGCAAGCGTGTTTTGGGGCGAATATTCCGGTTACCGTTTGGCAAATACAGACATATATCACATGTTTTCTCGTGTCTTTTAAAAAGTAGTTATGGTTTTATTGCCATAAACCTTTAACACGTCCTAATGTTTCAGCGCAATGCATCACCTGTGTTTAATTAGATGGTGATACGAAACAAGCAGGCAGCGTTATTGAAACGTGTGAATGGCTGATCCACGCAGAGACGCAAACCACTCAACTTTTGTTTGGTTCCACAGATAAACAGTGTGAAAATAGCCGATCCTACAAGCTCTGCGCGCTGGGAGGCGTTGTGAGCTTGTAGATCGGCAATTTTCCACACTATTTGCCTCTTTCTGATGTGAAATATATACCTTATAGAGACGGAATTAGAAGTTCCCATACGCATGATCCGTGACTTTCCGTCCTCTGCAACCGAGGCTTTCCTTTTTTCCTTTCCGTCTCTTCTCTTCTCTGGTCCTTATTTCCTCTCCGCGCACCAATAAGCCAAAAAGCTCTTAATTTCTTCACTTTCCATAAAAAAAGAAAGAAAAAAAAGGTAATCCGAGAGAGAGAGACAAACAGGGAGGAACCAATTAATCACGGCAATTTCTTTCCCCCGGCTTGTTCTTTAGTGTTATAAACGGAACATCCATCCTTCTGGTGAGGCGTTGGTGGGTTGTAACGCTACTGTGAGGAGAGGATGCGCGCCGCTCCTCCGTGTGCGCGTGTGTGCGTGTGTGTGTATGTGTATAGGTCGGACGGAGCTATGAGAGCATCTGACACACACTGCAAGCAAACTTCACCAGCAGCACCGCACCGGGAGACCTGGACACGTGACACACAGTCACACAGTCACACAGTCACACACACACGCACGCACGCACGCACGCACGCACGCACGCACGCACACACACACACACACACACACACACACACAACACACACACACAAGTGCGCGTGCACACGCACGCACACACTTGTGGTAGACATGCATCCACCCACGCACGCGCGCGCGCACAAGCATGCGCGCATACATACATCACACATGCTCACACACCCACGCACACAGGGTTTCCCGCAGTAGCACCAACGTCAGAGTTTGTAATGCAAATGGTATTAAAAATATATGCAGTAGCTATATGCCTGCATTGTAGCTTACACAGAATAAGAGGAAGAAAGCTATTCTTCGTCTTGATTGACTGTTCAACCATTGAACTTCAACATGAAACTAAACTGGTCCATAATGTTCAGACCTTGTGGGGGGAAAATAAAGAAAAGGCAAATAGGATAGGCAGTTTTTGTTTCCTGTATTTACGCAATTGATGACCAACTTTCATTTGGCCTACTTTCTCTAAGTAGGTTTGATTCCTTTATTTACCCCGGTCCACTCTGCCGCACTTTGTCAGACATCCTTATAGGATATATTTGATTTGACAATCAATTTGGATTCCCCTGCTCGCTTGGATAATCAATCACGCACACTATACTCACTGTTTAATGAAGACTGCTTCAGTGTAATAGCTAGGAGGGTAATGGAGAGGAATAGAGAGAGAGAGGGGAGGGGGGGGTCTGGGTCAGATATTATGAGAGTCAAAGAGGAGAATAGAGGAGGGTACAGTAAGAGACAGAAAGAGAGGATGATGAAGGTAGGGGGGAGAGTGTCAGAGAGAAAGCACGCAACCGAGAGTAGGGGGTTTGAGACAGAGAGAGCGAGAGATACAGAGACAGAGAGAGAGAGAGATAGAGCTCTGTTTCTCTCTGTGTGAAGCCTCATTTACACGTGGTTGCATGCTGGTGTTGCATGCAGTAAATAGCAGATCTACAAGCTCACCACGCGTCACGTTCGTGACGAGTGGTGAGCTTGCAGATCTGCTATTTAGCCTACCGAGCACGACACCGGCACGCAGCTAAGTATACAGTACGAGGCTTTAGCTCCGCACACTATAGGTTTGGCAGGAGAATGAGCGAGCGTGAGGCCCGGTGCTGCCCCGCTGAGAGGCCGTGCTGACACAGGAGGAGAGCGGTGGCCTGGTTTACTGCTCTGTCTACATGAACATGCACTTTAAGCTTATGCAGATAGCCTACTGTATGCAGCTTATACAGATAACATGTCACATGTTGTCTGTCTGCCCCCATACTGGGTTCCCCTCACTGGCTAAACCGGTTCCGGTTCCGTCCAATTCACAACACTGGTGATGACCTACAGGCACCCACCCACTCACCTCCAGGCTCCAGGACGGGGTCCACCCGGGCCCTCTTCTAGCCCAGTCTGTCAGTCACTTCTCTATGACTGTGGTTTTCAAATGTTCAGGCTGCGACCCCCCCCCAATATAATATGAACTGGGGACCCCCCCCCCCCACCCTTACAAGCACTTGGAATTGTAGGAGTTGAGGCATTACATTTATTATGACTTGGTTCCACAGATAAATATCGTGAAAATAGCCAAATCTACATGCTCATAGTCATAGTGCTTGCAACACTTCGGCTGTTTTCACTATTCTTGCCTCTAATATTTGACAATTTGGCCAATGTCTGACCATTCTTTTATAGTATAGTTTGTTGCTTACAAACTAGTCATTTTAGAAGTATTAAAAAGGTCTTAAAAGTCCTTAAATTGTCACTTTAGAAATGTGCAGATACCCAGTTATACTTTGTTGGTTTGTTTACTGTTGAGTGAGAAAACAATGTTGCGCAAATCATCTAGGGACCCCCAAAATCATTTGGGTACCCCCCTGGGGGTCCAGACCCCCAGTTTGAGAACCCCTGCTCTATGACAACATATCCAACACTCCAAGCATCCTATATTGGAACAGTCTCTGACCTCCTCCCCTCAGTCAGGACCGCAGAGCCCACTCCCCTTTTTCCACCACAGTCTGAAAACTCTCACCTCTTTTTCGTCTGTACCTCCTCACCCCCTATAGCAGTGGTTCGCAAACCTTTTCGTGCCAAGGACCCCCAAATTGATATGTATGTGGGCGCGGACCCCCACCTGAAAATATGTTGTGCCAGGGACTCCCAGTAGCAAAAATGTGTTAAAAATGTTTGCCTTAAAAAAAAAGAAAGATGTAAAGATTTGCACACATTTTCGAGATTTTTCAGAAGTAGCAGATCTACAAGCTCATAGTATAGAGCTTGTACAGTATATCTGCTATTTTTGAATAGCCAATGTATAAAATATGGAAAAAGGGGTTAAAATGATTGTGACGCTTTATTAATTTCTCTTGCTGGGGACCCCCTGGTATCCCCCCCCAAGGACCCCTTGGGGTCCACAGACCCCACTTTGAGAACCAATGCCCTATAGCACTCCTCATTTCTTCTTTCACTTCTTGGTAGAGATAGCACTATGCAGATATTATGTTGGTTACTTGTTAACTTGTTATGTTTAGATCAATCTGGGAACCCATCAGCAAAAACAATTAAAATAAAATGTTTTTCCTTTGAATTTGCTGAGCTGCTGAATCTGTCTTGAGAGATTATGTTTAGATAGGCTACTGTAGCAACTGCTTGATTGGCCAAAAATGCTATTAAATGAATATTATGAAATGTTATTTTGATAGCATGCTGTTTAGGCCAGTGGTAACCAAACGGTCGATCACGATCGACCATCTACTATGTCTTAACTTTAGACAGATGCTGTGTGATAGGACCTGGTATCCTTGTTACTTTTTAGCACTTCCTTGTTTTCTTTGAAAGAAAACAACGTTTTTCTATTATATGATGATGTGCAATGATCAGATAATCCTACCAATGATCAAATACAGGTGTTTACATTTTAATTGTCAGTGAGTTACTTCTATTCTCTCTCGAGCAAAATTCAGTGTGTGTGTGTATAGCAAAACTATTTTGCTATACACAGCACAATAGTGTTAGTTTAACTCTGAAAGTATAAAAAAGGACCAGACTTTCAGAATTAATTAAAATACGCCCCAGAGCCCCAGAACTGTGGAAAAGTATTGATTCATGCACTAAGAGGCATTTTACAGACATCTCAGGGCACTCACCAATCTTCTCTCCATTCACAGTGCCCTCAGTGTCAAATATCGGATGAATGGGAGACATACTGTAATTGTATTATGTACTGTATATAGTCTATGTTTTACATCATGTAGACCTGCTGGAATCACTATAGGAGGGGAAAGGGGTTGCTGGGTGCGTGCACATGTGCATGCGTGCGTGCGTGCTAAGTGGTACACATTATAAAACTTTTAGTCAGATACAGTAGCATGTCAAATCCAAGGATCCACCTGTCACTGACTTTCAGGACCCTCCCATGATGCAACAGCTACAACCAGTTGCTCTATCGCAAGCACCATGTCGCTTCCTGGGTCTTGGGACGGTCCGCCTTCCACTCACCCGATTGGACAGAGGAGGAAAAGCAGCATAGAGCACATAAACGCAAGGTGTGTGCGACACGCGGAAAGATGCGCAAGACCATCAATCCACACGATTCTCATTGAAAAAGCATTGGCAGAATCCGCCCCATAGGTAAAACAAAATTGCTGTGGGACCGCGCCCTAACAGAGTATTTCTACAATGCAGTATTGATACTTTTACTCCATGAAAACATTTTAGTACTTTTTCCACCACTGCTGACAGTCACATGCTGTGATTTGCCTATAGGCCTCATATGCTGTGAATGTCTGAGGATAAGTAAGTGAAGGCCAACACCTGACTTATACTTGGTTACACGCCGGTGTCACGCACCCAAAAAAAAAGGCAGATCTACAAGCTCACAATGCGTTGTGAGTAGGAATCAGGCCTTTAGAATGAACATGCAGAGTTGCGTAGTCTGTGTCATCCTGTGCTGACTAAACAAACCCACACATCACAAAGAACCTCTCTCTCTCTCTCTCTCTCTCTCTCTCTCTCTCTCTCTCTCTCTCTCTCTCTCTCTCTCTCTCTCTCTCTCTCCCCCTCTACCCCACTTTTCTCAGCTGAAATGGTGAACTTCCTCTCCTCAGCCACTTACACTGGGCCTGGCTCTGTAATGTCTCCCATGTGGCTCTAATGACGGATCCAGTTTCACTTCCTTCTCAGCCTAAGAGCCCAGGCGGTGGATAATTTGAATGCCGAAACAATTTCTCGTCAAGTGAATTTTCCCAGCCAACTGTCAGCAAAGTGTCGTTTAGAAAAAAGTCAAACATATCTCTCATTTTGTGCCGTTTCATTCTCTTCCGTTCCACACCCCATGCAGACAAATTCACCATTGATCGCTGATCAATTATAATCCCCCCCCAGTTATCTAGTGGAATTAAACAGATCCATCTGGCACAGTCCAGTCCCTCTCCTGCACTGTATGCATTTACATAATACCTCAATAGCACCAACTTAATCAATCAGAATGCATGTGCCGTCCCACAGATAATCAATATGCCTCCCCCCCCCCCCCACCCCATCCGTTTAGCTGGCACTCTTTGTTTTGTCCTGGCACTCCCAACCTCTTCCCATCCCCCCTTCCCTTCCATTCTCACTCCCACACTTTCATGATCTCTTCATCTCCGTACCATCATTCATCTCTCCATCATCAACCCTTCTAGAAAGATACTTCACCATTAACCCTTTAAGACCGGGAAAGCATCTACTGTAGCACTCGGTGCCGCGCTATGAGCTTGTAGATCTGTTATTTTTGAAAAATCGTGAACATTTTGTGCAAATCTTTGAATATATATATTTTTTTTTAAAGCCAACATTTTTAACTCAAATCGTTGCTTCTGGGGATTCTACAAATATCTTCTAAATCCTAACAGTTTTTTGAAAATGTATGTTGCAATAATAGCAAAGATTTGAGTTAAAAATGTATACATATATTCAAAGATTTGCACACCTTTTCATGATTTCTTTCCAAAAATAGCAGATATACAAGCTCATAGCGCGGCACTCGACATTTTGAGCTTATAGATCTTCTGGAAAAAAAGGTAAACTCTGAGGGCTCTAGATTGAGGGTGGTAAACTGGCACACTTGACTGACAACTACCCAACACAGTGTTTTCTGTCCGCTTGCATGCAGGCGCCAACAAAATCTCGCATCGGTGCCAAGATTCCCAAATATTGAGTCTAAACTGTCTGTGATGTGGGTGTGTCAGCAATATTCCACTGGAAATGTGCAAGTTTTATTAATGACAGCCAAATCTAAGCAGCAATCAAATATTACAGACCTCTTCCACTTTACTTGGAGAACAACATGTAGACTGTATAGGGCACAAGACATAAACCCTGCCAATCAAATATGAAGAGATACAATAAAAGGAGGGTCTTGTTAAGGATTGGCCCATTTCATTAGGCCCGCTTCTTAATCCTTTACTACTACTCTACTCTGGCTTTTGCGCACACCCCATAAGTTGCTTGATTAAGTTGCTTAAAGGACAACTTTGTTTTTTTACAACCAAGGTTTATATTTTAGCTTGTAATTAAAGTAAATAAATGATGAGTGTAATTTTTTTTTCATTTACTGCTTTCTATAGTTTTAGCATTTTTTTGCGATATTTTTTACAGTGGGCGGGGACATTCTGTCCGGTGGCTAAATATGTCTTTTTTACACGATAAAAAGGGTCATGTGGTCTTTGATGGTCAGATGTGAGTTATTGGGGGCTAGAAGAGCTACTGTAAATAATAATAAAGAAAACGCTGGGTTAATGTGTTAAAAAAATACATATTTAGCCACCGGACAGAATGCCCCCGCCCACTGTGAAAACACTGTAAAAAAGATTGTGAAAATTGCTAAAACTATAGAAAGCAGTAAATTTAAAATTTTTAACACTCATCTTTTATTTACTTTAATTACAATCTAAAACATAAACATTGGTTGTAAAAAAACAAAGTTGTCCTTTAAGTTGCTTGATTCGATATTTCGATATTTGATATTCATTTTATCACATACACCTCCCTCCCACCTGAACGTATTGTAATTTCAAATTTTAACCATGGTAGACTCATTGAAAACACATGTCCCTGGTTCTGGTGACTGATATTGTCCTTCTAATTGTGTGTATATATAAATGAAAAATGTATTGAAGAAACACAGTCCCCCCCATTAATTAAAAGGAAAATATTAATATGGGAAGGGGTGTGTCTGATCAAATTAATATCAAATATCTAAATATTGAATCAAGCAACTTAAAAATTGAAACAAATAATAAAAGGGATATTTACTCGCAGCCCATAAAAATGTATCCGTGACCCACAATTGGGTGCCGACCCTTCGGTTGGGAAACAGTGCTACATGGCATATTATACAACACACTCCACCCGGGTAAATGTGAAGAAGTCAGCCGTGACTCGCCTGCATTTCCTGTCAGTTTAAACATTGCATTTATTCTGTCTGTTCAAAATTCAGAACACCTGCTCTCCCTTGTTCTCTGTGAATCCAGACACCCCCGCACCGTGTACCCCCTCACCCTCCCCTCCTTCTCACTCCACCCTGTCCTCCACTTCCTCTTCTCCTCCTCCTTGCTCTCTCTTCCGCTCTCCCATTTGTCCGTCCATCCATCTAATCATCCTCTCTCTCTCTCTCTCTCTCTCTCTCTCTCTCTCTCTCTCTCTCTCTCTCTCTCTCTCTCTCTCTCTCTCTCTCTCTCTCTCTCTCTCTCTCTCTCTCTCTCTCTCTCTCTCTCTCTCTCTCTCTCATTAGGCGTGCTGCTGACGTTTTGGGAGACCCCACTGATGTTTTCCACCAAAGGGCTTCCCCCCTTGTCGCCAGCCCTCCTACCCTACATTGGTGTGTGTGTGTGTGTGTGTGTGTGTGTGTGTGTGTGTGTGTGTGTGTGTGTGTGTGTGTGTGTGTGTGTGTGTGTGTGTGTGTGTGTGTGTGTGCACGTGCGTGTGCGTGTGTGTGTGTGTGTGTGTGTGAGAGAGTCTCACAAAACGAGTGAAATATGCATATACCAGATGTATTATTGAAACCAAGAGGGAAAAGGAACATAGCGGGAGAGAGAGACAGAAATACAAACATACAGACAGACAGACAGACAGACAGAAGGACAGATGGACAGATGGACAGAGTGAGTGAGTGAGAGACAGACACACACACACACACACACACACACACACACACACACACACACACACACACACACACACACACACACACACACACACACACACACACACACACACACACACACACAGACACACAGATGTACAGAGTGAGAGATAGACAGACAGACAGACAGATAGGTCGATGTACAGATAGACAGACAACACAGATAGAAGGATGAAAGAGGAGTGGGCTGGTGTGCATGGCTCTCTCTGGCTGCACGCTCAAAATAATCCTCCTAATTGGGACGGGAGAACAGATATTCATGCGTCTGTAAACACAACAACATTAGAGATGAGTTGGAACATGAAGAAACAGTTACATAATCACACACAGACACACACGCATTATGTACAAACACACACACACACACACAAACACGTCACCACCGATATGTGTAGACCAACACACACACACATTGTGCACGTGTGTGAATCAACACCGCATGCAGACAGCTTCAGAACGCAATCTGTCATGCTACTGAGCCATGCTGATCAATCAGCCATGTTGACATATGAATGACATGTGAATGACGTGTGTGTGTGTGTGTGTGTGTGTGTGTGTGTGTGTGTGACTATACTGGCAAGGACCAAGTATAGCAGAATTTGAAGAAATATACATTGTGAGCAGCGCTTTCCTGGTCCTCACAAGACAAATGGTTATTTTAAAGTTAAAAAAACGTTTTTTAGAGATATACGTTAACAATCACAAAAACATTCAGGTTAGGATTCACAAGTATGGTAATACAAGTGTGTGTGTGTGTGTGTGTGTGTGTGTGTGTGTGTGTGTGTGTGTGTGTGTGTGTGTGTGTGTGTGTGTGTGTGTGTGTGTGTGTGTGACACTATATTTGCAAGGACCAAGTATAGCAGAATTTGAAGAAATATACATTGTGAGCAGCGCTTTCCTGGTCCTCACAAGACAAATGGTTATTTTAAAGTTAAAAAAACGTTTTTTAGAGATATACGTTAACAATCACAAAAACATTCAGGTTAGGATTCACAAGTATGGTAATACAAGTGTGTGTGTGTGTGTGTGTGTGTGTGTGTGTGTGTGTGTGTGTGTGTGTGTGTGTGGGGTTGTGTGGGGCTGTGTGGGTGTCACTATGCTAGGTCATGCTTGTATTCCTGTGGATGATTGTTGAGACTTTATTCTCACATGGGAGAGGCCCAGTCTAATCCAGTCCAGTGCTCTTACAGCCCCGGGGGAGATAAACAGTCCATCCGATTACCCACCGTGTACAGCTAGCTTAACACCGTAGCAACATTACAGTCTTTCTCTATGCCTGTTTAGCACTATGAACATTATGAACAGTTTTACACACAAACATCCTGAGTGCTATAGCTGAACAATGGCGGCTCTGGACAACCGCCGATCCGGCCGACTTCACACCGGGCACCGCACTCCCTCAGTTCCCCTGCGATACACTCTTCTTACTACTAGGTTATAAACATCTATTATTAAACATCTAAGTGAGTGTAAAAGCTGTAAAGTGACCTGTGCCAACCATACAGTCTATGGTGCCAACCCACCTGGATGTCTTGGCACTTTGCCGAAATGTTAAAATGATGGAAGTCCTGAGTGTTAATATTTCAGTACAAATTGACACTGAGGATTTTACTGTGTTTAGCAGGGATGCAGGAACATAGTGGAAGGACCCACATGCAGATGCTGGAGGATGAGCTGGTGCAATTCAATGGATGTATCAATAAAACAGGAGGTTTCAAGGCTTACTTGAGGAAAATGTAATGAAATCAATGGAGAATACAGGGGCGTCATACTGACTCGTCCACTTCCAACATTAATGCAGTCTGATCTTCGGCCAGAGGTTCTTGACATTTTGTTGTTTCCTCGTGTCCCATTTTAAGTGGCTTATCCTCGGCGATCAATAAATAGCAATTCATGTTTTAAGCATTAGCTGATGCTCTTATCCAGAGTGACTTAGAGTGAGTAAGCAGGTACAATTCCAGTATGCAGATCTCATTTTAAATCCCTCTGGAGGTCTACCTTCAGACTCCTGGTACAGACTCCTGATAATCCTTTATACTCAGGACTGGAGTCTGGACAGGCTCTCTAGACATTAGCCCAGGCTGCATAAACTCCTTCATAGACTATCAGAATCAGAATTATTTACAAACGGATTTCCACATATGCCTATATGGGCGTATCGGTCGGATCGGTTATTTGATGTCCGTCGGTCGGACGGTTCTCGACATAACAGATACTCCTGTTAGAGTCCTCAATGTATTCTTACTGATCAGTGAAAAAATACAAAAATATTGTTATTTGGTTGACTTTTTTGATCACTTTAGTTGCTATTTTATCATTGGAAATATTTGCCTCTAAAATAGAACCCAGGTAGATAATTTCCTCTTTTCTTGTGATAACGTTGTCACCCACTTTTACTGTGAAGCCATCAGCCTTGCCGAGGTTCATTTTGGACCCAAAGAGAATTGATTAAGTTTTACCCATGGTGGAATGATAGTTTGTTATCAGCGAGCCAGGTGCAGATTCTACCAAGTTCAGAGCTATGGGCTTTTTCAACCTGCAACTTGTCCCTGTCCGAGACCAGCAGAGCCGAGTCATCCGCGAACAAGAACAAATTGCAGTCACAAGCTGATGTCATGACGTCACGTTTACATATATTAGGAACAGTAAAGGCGCTAGTATGCTTCCTTGCGGAACGCCACAGCTCACTTGAAGGGGGGGGGGGGGGGGGGGGGGGGGGTCCGTTCACCTCCACCACCTGTTCTCTCCCCTCCAGATAGGATTGCATCCAGCTCACTGATGTGGTATCAAAACCGATTGCTTTTAGTTTATCAATCAATATAGAGTGATTAACGGTGTCAAAAGCCTTTTGGAGGTCCAGCTTGACCATATGTATGCCGCAGTATTTGCCCGCGTCCACCTCATGTTTGATGTGGTCGTTCAAATAGAGAAGGTATGTGTCAGTGGAGTGGGATATTCCGAACAGATTAGAATTCGTACATTTTTTTTTTTCAGCAAAATACTTTTCAACCTGTTCATAAAAACATTTTTCGAGATGGAACTAAGAACAGAAATAGGGCGGTAGTTGCCAGGGTCAAATTTGCTTCCTTTTTTGTACAGAGGGGTTACTCTAGCTATTTTTAAATCATGGGGAACGTGTCCCTGTTTGATGAAGAGGTTTATTATGTGGGTGATGATTGGAGCAATGGAGGCGGCTGAGTCTCTGAGAAATCTGGAGGGAATATTGACATGGCCAGTGGCCTTGTTTTGTTGAAGGGCGCTACATTTTTTAAACACCTCATCTGTGTGTGTGTGTGTGTGTGTGTGTGTGTGTGTGTGTGTGTGTGTGTGTGTGTGTGTGTGTGTGTGTGTGTGTGTGTGTGTGTGTGTGTAGACCTTTATTAATCCCGTGGGAAATTCAATTTCAGCTTCATCTAGCTGATGGCTGCTCAGAGGTGATCTTTAAGTGTCTTGCTCTGGGGAACCTTTTTGACACGTTTACTGTGCGGAGAACCAGTGACCTTTTGATTACCAGACGGCCTCTCTATGCACTAAGGCAGGCTTTATGGCCAAAGAAGGAGTGTGTGCGTGTGTGTGCATGCGTGCGTGCGTGCGTGCGTGCGTGCGTGCGTGCGTGCGTGCGTGCGTGCGTGCGTGCGTGCGTGCGTGCGTGCGTGCGTGTGTGTCTGTTTCGGCCATTTGAAAATAGACGATCTACAAGCTCACAATGCGTCGCATGGCGACGCATTGTTAGCTTGTAGATCTGCTATTTTCAAAAGATTTATATACATCTAAAAACTGAAATGGGATATTCTACATAATGAGTACCTTTACTTCTGGTACTTTAAGTACATTTTGATGCCAATACTCTTGTACTTTTACTCAAGCACATTTTGAATTCCGGACTTTCACTTGTAGCAGAGCATTTCTATATTGCAGAATTGATACTTTTACTTAAGTAAAAAAAATGTGAGTACTTTTTCCACCACTGCCCCAGAATAGGAACACACTATAGGATTCATGTGGTTAAACTTCTCATATTATGACCAACCAGTAGTAGGACTTGTGTGACAAGGACACGATCCCCTGCCAGGTTCCCCCCCCGCAAACACTGCCAGTTGTGTTCCATGGGAACGCCCGGCCAAGCCGGAGGCATCGCTGCCAGGCATCCAACCCCAGCCTCTGTGTGTGCTAGTGGCAGTGTTGCCAGATTCTGTGAGAGAAACAAGCAACCGGGTCTAGGAAAACCAGCCCAAAAGAAGCGACTAAGGGCCACACGAGCACTTAAACATATACATCAGCTATTTGAAAATAGCAGGTCTACAAGCTCACAACGCGTCGCGATGCGACGCGTTGTGAGCTTGTAGATCGGCTATTTTCAAATAAAATCTTGCAGGGAAATTATGATATGCAGATCTGGCAACCCTGGCTAGTGGGATGAAAGTGTTACCTCTGTGCCACCCCAGATGTCCCTGTGAGAGGCTTTAGGAGTATTTTGCAATATGCTGTCACTATAGAATAAAATAATAGAATAGAGTAGAATGTTATTATCAGTGGTGGAAAAAGTACTAAAATGTTTTACTTAAGTAAAGGTACCAATACTGCAATGTAGAAATACTAAGTACCAAAAGTAAAAGCACTCGTTATGTAGAAGGTCCCATTTCACAAGTTTTCAAATGTATAAAATGCATAAAAATCCGATCTACAAGCTCACAAAGCGACACGTTGTGAGCTTGTAGATCGTCTATTTTCAAATTGCCAAAAAGTCTAAATAGGGCTGAAGTGGTTTTGTAATAATAATCAAAATCTACAAAGTAACTAGTAACTAGTTTTCAAATAATTGTAGTGGAGTAAAAGTACAATATTTGACTCTGAGATGTAGTGGAGTAGAAGTACAAGTATTGAAAATTGGAAATACTCCAGTAAAGTAAAAGTACCTTAAAATTGTATTTAAGTACAGTACTTGAGTACATGTACTTAGTTACTTTCCACCACTGATTATCATATTATAATATATATTATTGTCCATACTGTAATCCCTTTGGCTTGACCTTGTCAGGGATAAAACATTCCAGCTAGAAGATGGAGAGATCCATCATTCGTTCAGGCCCATGCAGCATCCACCTCTAGCGGCGTCATCCCTCTCATCTATTCATCTCTTCCAAATGAAAGGGAGAAACGCATGCAGGGTCCCAGAATGCCCGCTGTCCACTGGAAAAATACATAAATGCCATATTGAGCAGAGAGGTCTGCAGGTTGTCTGGGTGTCTGTCCACACACCCACATACACACCCCTACTGACGTACTTCAAAGGGAGGGAGGGAGGGACAGCGAGACAGAGGTATGGGCGGGTGAACAGCCAGATACTGTAGATAAAGTTAGAGTTGTTTCAGTATACAATACAATATGTACAAATGTTTGTATGTTTGTGTGATCAGAAATACACGTACTGGACATGCTAAGGTGGTGGAGGAGGTGCTAAGGTGAGAACCAGGTATACTTAATGAACTGGAAGCGTGTCCACATGAAAACATAATTTTAACAATTTCTGTACACTTTTTTGAAAAAAATCTTCCTCCTAGTATAACCATAATACCTGATGATTATGTTTTAGGGGGGGGGGGGGGTCACTGAAAATCACGGCACCCCGTCTTTAAGAGAAGCAGGGAGCGGTTTGAGGCACGAAGGTGTGCAGAGCAGACGTTAGGGTTTGTTTCTTATCTTGCTGAAGTTAATATTATGTCATCTAAAACATTATTTTGCTCTGTAAACAAGTTATAGATAAGTTATATATACGTTTTAGACCTCACACCCCTGTGCTGCCATGCCAGCTGTGTGTTCTACACAGACAGCCGGCAGATTGTACTCTCCCTGGCCATCTCAAGGTAGCACAAAAATGACCCTCTCCTTCCATCTCTGCACATTATACATACATAAAGTAGAACAGCAAGACAGCAGGATGGGGCAAAATGTGTGCCTTGAATAGACAGTGTATAAGGCACTAATAGTTAGCGGTGACATCAGATTAGAATATTAATCTGGCATCATAACACATAATGGCCCCTGGAGGAGTGATCAGCCTCATATAATAATTGTATTTAGTTGTTAGGGTATTTTGCACATATAACGTATAAATGCATTTTCAAATACCTGTAATTTGTCCTCTGCCTTTACCCATCCTAATGTATAGGACCACTGGATGCTATTAACACAGCACCCAGGGAACCGTTACAGCAGGGGTTAAGTGTCTTGCTCAGGGACACTGGGCGAGCTGAGGGTCGAACCTGTGACCTTCCAAATCCCGGACGGCCTCCCTATCCACTCAGCTATACGGCCGGCATGCCATGCATGACAATACATTAACACGTGCCATAACCACCCAACTCCTGCTCATTATGCTATAGGGTGGGACAGCTCAGGGTTGAGGACAGAGAGTACAGCACCTTGCAATGGGCCTGCTTCTCAAGATACTCGAGGGACCAGTGCCCATGTACCTGTCTAACTACTTCAAAAGAGTGAGTAACGCCCACGGGCACAACACCAGAGGGATCTCCACTGATCTCATTCCCCCCAGATTCGGCACAAACATGGGGATGAATTCATTATACTATGCCACCAAAATGTGGAATGCCCCACCAACAGCCATCAAAAAGTGTGACTCCCTACCCTCACACACACGCACGCACACTACTGTAATGCAGCACATGGCATTAAAACACTAACTAACACCACAGCAGCTCTGCTTGTTTCAAACATGTTATCATTGTATAATTGTGTGAGTGTGTGCTAGTCCATCCTACCGTCACGCTACGACGTGACAGACCTGTCTGTCTGTCTGTCGGTCTATTCATCTGTCTGTATCTCTGTCTGTCTATTCATCTGTCTGTCTGTCTGTCTGTCTGTGTGTCTGTCTGTCTGTCTGTCTGTCTATTCATCTGTCTGTATCTCTGTCTGTCTATGTCTCTGTCCAGTCTATTCATCTGTCTGTGTCTCTATCTGTCTGTGTCTGTGTCTCTGTCTGTCTGTGTATACTGTCTATTTGTCTTCCTCTCTGTGTGTCTCTGCCCAGCTCTAGCTCCACTGACTTTGTGTCGGAAACAGTTAGGAACTGCATGCTGAGAGACTGAGGAACGCAGAGAGAGAGAGATGCACAGAGAGAGAGGCCCCCGTCATCTCTCTCTCTGTCTGTCTGTCTGTCTGTCTGTCTGTCTGTCTGTCTGTCTGTCTCTCTCTCTCTCTCTCTCTTGAATGCTGTCAGACTAAAAGAAAGAAAATCATGACCAGCCCATCCGACAGGTGGAAATACACAGAGTAATCATACAGTCAGCGCTGAGTCACTCCCACAGTAAAATCCTCAGTGGATTTAACTGCACCCTCATGGGTCCATTTTCACACACTGGGAGTTTTACTGTGCAGCCTTCTGAAGTCTCACTGTACTCCCACATACTCAGCTCTCTCTGTGTGTGTGTGTGTGTGTGTGTGTGTGTGTGTGTGTGTGTGTGTGTGTGTGTGTGTGTGTGTGTGTGTGTGTGTGTGTGTGTGTGTGTGTGTGTGTGTGTGTGTGTGTGTGTGTGTGTGTGTGTGTCTGTGTCTGTGTGTCAGAGAGAGAGAGAGAGAGAGAGAGAGAGAGAGAGAGAGAGAGAGAGAGAGAGAGAGAGAGAGAGAGAGAGAGAGAGAGAGAGATAGTGTGCGCATGCAGCTGTGAATTCCAATCAACACAGTGACTTAACCCTCTCACCCCCACAGTGCAGCCCCCCCCACCCTCTTCCATTCCTCGTATTATCTGCTAATACCTCCACTACTCCACCATCTGGACCAGTGACGTGAGGTTGTTGTGCGCACATTGCAGGCCAGTGCTGCCAGCTCTAAGGCAGTAACACAACAATGTGCGCATCGGCCGACAGTTTGTGCTGAACTAAATGCCAACTTTTGCCAACAGTTGTTGTAGTCTGTTGTAGTCTGTTTGGTGGAGAGTCACCATTAGATTGTAGCTATACAGTAGAAACATAAGTTTTCAGAAAACTCTTAAGATTTAGAACAGTGGTTCTCAAAAATAGCAGATATACAATATATACTTGTACATATGCTATTTTGGAGAAAAAAAATGCAATCTTCCCGGGCACAAAACATTTTCAGATGGCGGTCCGCGGCCAAATGCATATCATTTTGGTGGTCCATGGCACGAAAACGTTTGAGAACTACTAGTTTAGAAGGCATTTGTAGAATCGGCCTCAGGTCTTAATGATTCATATTTTCAAATATGACCCCTTTGAAGACAGTGATCCCAGTGGTTCCCAGTGGGGCATGGTCCACGCCTTAATGTTGGCCTAAAAAACATCAATACTTATCTGTACTTCACTGCAAAACTGCATGAAGAATACATTTTTTTTAAAGGACTTTGAAAAAAGAATGTGGATTAAAAAGCACACACACTGGAATTAAAAAATAGTGAGGTGTAAATAAATATGAATCCTGGCTCGATAAGCCTAATTGTGATGCGTTGTGAGCTTGTAGCTCTGCTATTTTCAAGTCAAGACTCAATGGCCTTTAGACACCCGAGGGAGATGTTTGTTGTGACGAGCCAGGTCCAGGATAGTGCACTTCCCTATATCGATTCTACCGCTGTTGCATCAGAGGAGGCAGGCTTGTCTCCTAGCGCAGCCATTCATTAATCACACACAATGGAATCAATGGACACTGCACTTCCACTACATTATTTACTTTTACTAAAGGTAGGAGAGAAAAAAAAAAGTTTATATGTCCTGGGAAATTAAAGTGTAGATTGGTTTAGATTACGTCATGGCTGTTATACAGGCCAAAATCAAGCCATGGCGCTAAATGAGATTAGCGGAAGAGAGGAGAGGAGAGTCAAACCACAGCCACAATACTAGAGGGAGCGACAACAACGATCTGGTACCACCCATCTATAGGTCAAACATGGGAAAGTTGTCTTTCTACTACTCTGCCACCAAAGTGTGGAATGCCCTGACACCGTCCCTTAAAAATGTGGAACACCTTTCAAAACAGGCCTGAAAATCCATCTTTCAGGAGACCAAAACGGGGGGTAGACTCACTTTTCTCATAGAAAGGAGATTTCTATGAGAAAAGTGAACATTTTTTTTCTTCTTCCCTTTTTAGCCGCATGCTGAAAGCAGCGCGGCTCTATAAACAGCACTAGTCCTAGTCGACACCCGAGTGAAATTTAGTGACACCTAAGTGTCATTGGCTGTCCTGGCTGTCCTTCACACTTCCCCCCTTTTAAGCCCCCCTTTTAAGCCAATGGGGAGACGAAAATGTAATGGACACGTTAGTCAACGAATTAGACGAGACGAAAATGTTAGGGCGGGACGAATGGAGAAGAGATCCAATCAGAATTACTCTTTTTGTGGGACTAGTTGAGAAGGGATCCAATCAGAACGATCCTCATTTTTAGTTAGGTTGATCCACCCGGAAGCAGACCATATTAGGGGCCAGCATGGACGAACATCACAACAAGGCAACGCACGGAGTTACACGTCAGGCCGGAGGGTTAGCCTAAATGCTAGCGTGCTTCATTAGACCTAGTTTGGCTATTAAGTTATTATTTGGCCATGTTCACACTGACTTCAATCTTAGCTATTGTTGGGAAGACCCGTGTGGTGTCACAAAATGTTGCCACCACTTATATAAAAAACATTAGAGCGTTAATCTGCGACGCATTGTTGCCAGGTTTGGCGAGAGAAACAAGCAATCCAAAAAACAAGTAATCAGGTCTATGAAAAGATTGGGGCAAAAAAAGCCTGCCGCATGCGGCTTTATTATGACTTTGGTCATTCTTGTTCTACTTTGTACATTGTTTTATATTTGTATTTTGGTGTTATTTTTATGCCATGTTGATGAATTGAATACATAGGACCACAATGGAAACAAGTTCCCAGGACTTTTTATGTTATCCTTTTAGCCCAAATGACTGTACCTCGTGCTGTTTACATTTCTGTCTAATAAGAAAGTATTCAATCAATCAATGAATCAATCAATGAATCAATCAATCAATCAATCAATCAATGTCGCTGCACTAGTGACTCAGAGTGCCTGTTCAGCAGGGAGTGGAACTGGGAGGGATAGCATGTTCCTCCATCTGCGTTAACACAGACACTCTTCACTGTCTGGGGAAAAGAAGTGGCAAGTGCCATCACATATATGGGAGGAGACACATGGTTGTCTACACCCTGCCCAAGACCAAGCAACTGGTTAGCAATGACAGGCACTATATAAGAAGAGGAGAAGAAGAAATAAAATAGATGTTTTGAATACAACAAAATCACATTACTTAATAGGAAAAGAGAATTATGCATATATATATATATATATATAACATTCACATTTTTATTTTCAAAACTAACTGTTACATTAATATATTGCAGACAGTATAGGTGTCAATATAACCAACAGAAGTAGTGGGAAAGTAACCTGACCCTGCCAGAGGTGGCGGTATTGAGTAACCAGGTTCCTCAAGACAGCTACATCTGAGATCGCTCAAGGGGTTGAGCTAACACCGTACCGCTCCCGGTACGGACCAATCAGCGTGAGCTAAGGGCGGGATCTGGGCAGAAGCGGCTGTGACGCCATATAGAAGCGTCTGTTGTTTTGTAGTTTCTTCACTAGTCAACATGGCCGCTACCATGAGCAACACCGATATGACGATAGATGCTGCAATAACATTAGTTATTTCTCAACTGGACAATATTTCTTCTTTGAAAGAAGAGCAAAGTTTGGCACTGAAGGCTTTTCTGCGTGGAAAAGATGTTTTTGCTCTCCTCCCGACTGGCTTCGGCAAGAGTTTAATTTACCAACTAGCTCCACTGGTAGCGAAAGAACTGGGGACGAAGCCGAAGCCTATATTGATCGTCTCCTTTGACTGCCCTCGTAGCAGATCAAATCAAAGAGGCTACGAATCTGGGACTCTATGCTGGGCAACTCGTAGATAATGCAGCACACACCGACATCCTCGACGGCCGATGTCAGCTGGTCTTTGGTAGCCCGGAGACGTGGTTACTGGAAGATAAATGGCGTGATATGCTTTCCTCACAAGTGTATCGTGAAAACCTACTGGGCATTGTCGTCGATGAAGTTCACGTCGCATACAAATGGTAAGCTAAACGCCGTTAAATGGCTGTATAGTGTAATTGTTACACTACACATACACTGTAATGTTAAACTGTAAAACAAAACAGAGCAGCGTGTTTCTAAATACGGTTACAGTAGTTCAAAGACGAAGTGTTGTAACATTTATGTTTTATTTAGGTCAAACATTATATTATAAACAATAAGCTAACACACACAAACAGACCAAATGTTAAACACAGATCTTACTGTAACTGTATTGTTGTAATGCAACTATGCACGTTACTATTGCTGCTACCTAGACTCAATGTAGGATTTATTTTTCTTTCAACCAGGGGACTGGGTGTTGCTGTCCAAGTGTAGTTATTTGTCATGTAAAGAAAATACAGTATGATATGTGGAAATGTCAGTCTTTAACTGAAGCTACCCAATAACATAAATAACCTAATTATTTCCCCTTTATAACACTATAGAAAGTATAGCCTACAGCAGTTCTTCATTAATGCTTGTTTGCTGATATATGTGCACTTATTGTCTTTCAGGTTTACCTGTTTTAGCGTTGACAGCATCTGCTGATAACAAGAACAGAGGCCGTGTGACCAGGATGCTGAATATGGAGGAGGCAACTCTCGTGACTGTTAGCCCAAACAGGGTTCCTGCTGATAACTTGTCAATTAAAGCTGTGGAATATTTAGTTGACTGAATGCTCATAATTAAAATGGTTTTGTATGTAATTTGAACATAAGCAAGTGATTAAAAGTTTGTCGCTACAAAAAATCTGGTGTTTCTTTTCCAGGTATGCAAATATATCACTTTTAGATTGATAACCTTTTATCACAAAATAAGTACATCATTGTTTTACATCTGTCCTGGTACTGTATGTCACCCTTTTCACTATGCATGATGACTCTAATCCCTGCTCCCCCCCCCCCCCCCCATGTTAAAATTGATCGTTTCAAATCATTAGGCTAGAGGCATTGATCAGTTTGCCATTTTACACATGGGATCCAACTTTGATACTGTACAAACATGTTATGATGTTGTTTTAGAAAGTAAACATGAACAAGTGAGGCAAATTAAAATATTTATTTATAGAAAAAACAACTAAATGCTACAGTTGCGCATACTCAGGTAGGGGAAAATCACAACAATATATATATATAACAGGTTTATAAAAACAATACAACATGCGTAGCCTATATTCAATAGGGTCCCAACTATGTGCACTCTCATATCCCTTTCAAGTACCCTTTGTTAAACAGTGCAAATTCGAGATACATATTTTCTGTGTTTGAAAGTAATGAGAAAAATAAAGATGCACTTGGTCCAGTCATTGATGAACAGCAACAGTGAATTATTGCAACATTTTTGACTACTTGGCAGCAGTTATTGCACAGACTTTTATAGCACAATGAGATATACGTTATCTAAAGTGTATCGTGGACATGTTGAAAGACTGTAAGGCTATATTATTGACTGACTCAGACTCAAGAGTAAAACGCTTTAACGCTGAGAGGTGAGTTTGGTGACCACAGGCAGGATGCCTCAGGTGACGTCGGTGTTTCTGCTGTAGCGGTAGCCGTTTCTGGAGGTCTTCTGTCTTTGTCCTCTTTTTCCCATCGCCTTAAAATGGAAAAATCGTCTTCCATTCTTTGAAACAAGCGAAGACATGACCTACATCAGACACGATACGGAGGAGTCTTTAAACAGCGTTAAACCTAACGCTATCAGGCGTTCGTTAATACTTGTTTCGTTTGCAGGCTTAGGCTTATCAAATATCTTCCTTGTACCCGTTAAAATACCTTTTATGCGCAGATTCGTGTTACAAAATCGGCAAAAATCTCCGACCTCCATGATAACTTTTTTTAGCAACTTCTTGAGCGTTCTTGTTGTGGTGAAATACTGGACTACGGTGTTGACTTCCTGGTGTCGCCACGACCATACGTCACGTAGACACATCGATATGATTGGTTGTGTTTGCACGCCCACACGGTGATAGACAGACGGTCCCATCCAATCATCTACCAAGTATCTTGAAAAAAAGGAACAGCCCCGTCATCGAATTGGCTCCCGAGATTCCAGATCCAAATAAGCTGTGAAACAATGTGTGGAGCAAGCTGTTTGGATCTGGTAGCGTCAGGTTAGTGGGAAAGTGCTGATGAGAACTTCCTCTTACAACGATCTTTACTTATCACTCTGTCCTTCTCTCTCTACTGTCTCCTTCACTGGCTTGGCTTTCACCATGGTTTCATCATCCCCACAAACACGCGTATGTGCACGTGCGCGTATTGGTGTTTGTTTACGTGTGAGAAAGAGAGAGACTCAGGTACACAGTTTATGAGTAAACACTTATACAGAGAGAGAGGGAGAGGGTGGTGGAGCAATGCACAATCAGAGTGAGTGAGTGAGCGAAAGCGCGTGCGTGTGTGTGAGTGAGTGCATGTGCACGTTGCGTGCGTTGTGGGGAACAACATGTAGTTAGCGGAAACTTAAAAAGGTCTGAGGTGGGTGCCATCGCTGGAACTGAACTGACTGAGTCACACACACACACACACACACACACACACCTGTGCCAGGGGACAGATTAGTCAGGGTTGTTTGGACAGAGAGATTAGATGGAATGGTGATTCACACTGTCTGCTAGATGGCTGTGTGTGTGTGTGTGTGTGTGTGTGTGTGTGTGTGTGTGTGTGTGTGTGTGTGTGTGTGTGTGTGTGTGTGTGTGTGTGTGTGTGTGTGTGTGTGTGTGTGTGTGTGTGTGTGTGTGTGTGTGTGTGTGTGTGTGACAGAGAGGAGAGAGACACAGACAGACAGAACGACAGGAGGTCATAAGGTCAGTTTATCATGACCATCATTAACCGTCCTCTCTCTCACTTCATCTAACACCACTGCTGTCCACTCACTCCTAGTCCTTTTTCATTCTCTCTCTGTGTCTCTGTGTGTGTGTGTGTGTGTGTGTGTGTGTGTGTGTGTGTGTGTGTGTCTCTCTCTCTCTCCCTCTCCCTCTCTACTTCTCTTGTTTTTATCTACTCTTCCTATTTGTCTTACTCCCACAATGCTTTTACTGTCCTCCCCACTTCCCCCCCCACACACACACACACACACACACACACACACACACACACACACACACACACACACACACACACACACACACACACACACACACACACACACACACACACACACACACACACTCTTGTCTGTATCTCTCCCTCCCTCTCTGGGACTCATTCCTTCCTCACCTTTCTTTGAGTATCACATTCTTTCCCATATTTATCATTCCCCTCTGGGTTATTAAACACACTTTTTCTGGGTACCCAAAGGATACATTTAGTGCGTGCGCACACACACGTATGTGCGCGCGTGTGTGCGTGCATGTGCTAGTGTGAGGCTCTAGGAGTCAGGCTCAGCCATCAAACATTTTCATCATGTGGGGAAGCTCCTACAACCAGTGCAATGGCCTGTGTGTGCTGAATCCTATAATACATTGCTAAACCCAAAACCAAACCCTGCCACTGTGTGGGAATAAACACAAAAACAACATATCAATGTCACTAACAACACACGCCACAACGCGCAGAATGCCTACGCGCAGTCTGTAGGCCACTTCACACTGCTCAGCACACATCTGCCCCCTCGAAGCATAATTAATTGCGGCCAACACAAACTCACAACATTACGGTCGGCCGTGTTGTTCCTTAGCGTCATCGCCGAACACCGCCCAGCGAGACCCAAACCGCGAGGCGGACCAAATTTCGTGTACACCATTTGTGTTACCTTTTATTTCCTCCGAGGTGGAAACTGGAAAGACTGGTGATGCGAGGTTAGTTCCCTTTAGCTCTCAGCACGCTGTGTGTGTGTGTGTGTGTGTGTGTGTGTGTGTGTGTGTGTGTGTGTGTGTGTGTGTGGACTACTGCACGCTTTTGTGGGTCTTTGCGAAATCCCGAAGTGGAGTTTATTGGTCATTGGAACGGTGATGCACGTCACCTCTTTGTCAAGTGGGTATTTTCAAACCCTGGAATGGATTTAGGGGAGCATCAGAGTGTTTGTGTTGGAGCGCCTCAGTGCGGCTGCAGAGTTCATGTGCAACCTCTTGCATGCGATGTTTCGCGGGGGTCCAAAAGGGTCCGCGATGTTTGGCGGGGGTCCCGACACTCCCAGGGGACCCGGGGGTCCCCCATATTGAATATCAGTGTTGCCACATTTGCGCCAGAAACAAGCAAACACCTTCATGAAAAAAAAAAAAACAGCCGAAGGGGTCCGCCATGTTCCAGGGGGGTCCCAACACTCCCAGGGGACCCCCACGTAAAAAAAAAATATAAGCATTTTTTCAATTTTTTTTTTTTTTTTTTTTTACTTTTGGAAAGTTTTATCCCACCATTTTGGTACCCCAAAATAAGCGCGCCATCACAGCCCTAGAGCCCCGTGCGCGGCTGGGGTCGAGGGGGGCATAGCCCCCCGAGACTCTAGTTACATTACATTACATTACATTACAGTCATTTAGCAGACGCTTTTATCCAAAGCGACTTACAATTTTTGCATTCAACATAGGTAGGGAACAAAAACTACTAATCACCAGAAGTCTTAAGTGCATTTTCTGCAAAAACAAGCAACCAAGAGTATACCTAGCGCTAAGGTAAAAGTGCAATATATCAGCTACCTATTTCCTTAAATAGATGAGACAAAATAGCAAAATCAAATGAGCAGGAGCTAAAACAAATAAGTGTATCGACTAAAGAAGATCCAATAAAACAATAGAACAATAAAACAAGCGTTCATACTACTAGTTAACAACAAGTAGGCCAGGCAGAGAGGAAGGGTAGTGTTTCCTGAAGAGGTGGGTTTTCAGCCTGCGGCGAAAGATGGGCAGTGACTCTGCTGTCCTGACGTCAGTGGGGAGTTCATTCCACCACTGTGGGGCCAGAACAGAAAAGTTGTGACCGTGTGGATCGGCCAGAAGGACCCTTGAGTGTCGAGACAGTCAGTCGCCCCGAGGTGGCAGACCGAAGTGGTCGGGCAGGGGTGTAGGCATCGATCAGAGCCCGGAGGTAAGAAGGAGCTGTTCCTTTCACTGCCCTATAGGCTAGCACCAGGGTTTTAAACTGGATGCGAGCCGCTGCGGGGAGCCAGTGTAGAGAATGGAGAAGGATAGTTGTGTGGAAGAACTTGGGGCGGTTGAACACCAGACGAGCCGCAGCTTTCTGAACAAGCTCCAGAGGTCTGATGGCAGATGCCGGAGCACCAGCAAGGAGGGAGTTGTAGTAGTCCAGGCGGGAGATGACAAGAGCCTGGATGAGCACCTGGGCTGCCTTCTCCGTGAGGAAGGGGCGAATCCTCCTGATGTTGTAGAGGAGGAATCTGCAGGACCTTGTCACTGATGCGATGTTTGCCGAGAACGACAGTTGTCCAGGGTCACACCCAGATTCTTCGCAGTCCGAGTTGAGGTCACCACAGCATTATCAATGGTGATGGCCAAGTCTCGTGCGGACAGCCCTTCCCCGGGAGGAACATCAGCTCAGTCTTGTCCAGGTTGAGCTTCAGGTGGTGCGTCGACATCCACTCCGAGATGTCAGCCAGACAAGCAGCAATGCGTGCCTCCACTGAATCACAGCTTAAGAGACTGCTGTCTATCTTATTGTCCTCACTCAATGTATTTGTGTATTTGTATCTGATGGAGTTAAAATTTCACCAGAGGGAGAGGGCTAACCCCAAGAAAGATGAAGATGGTTTCGTTCTAATACCCCAAGATTTGACCAGTCGGCATCAAAGAATGAGTCAGACAAGAAGAAAAATCAATTTTGTATTACTGAGTGAGCCACACGAGACAGTACAAGTTTACAGCAAAAAGGATATTCTGACTCTGATGTTACAATAACAAACAATAGTCTTTATACACAGTTGGACTTCCTGACGTTGTGCGTCCTTCTGATTGGTTAGGATCCTGACACATCGGATGGAGATTTATCAGATGTACAGGCGTCAGGAGGTCATAATAATTAGTTGCTGGTCCTCTTTTTGTGTCCTTGTGTATAACTTTTGGTTCCCTAAACAAGTCATTCCTTTGGTATCATAGGGAACATGTGCCCGGTTTATGTGTGATAAGGCGACAACTGACGATTGTCTTAGTGACAAATAAGTACATATTGAGGTCATACAGATACAGCAGGTCATCAGGACATTTCAACACATCATTTGACATTTAATCACAAAGTGTTAACCAAGGCAAGTTTACTGATTGAACACTTATAGATCAAATACATCTATCAGTATCCCTCATTACCATCTCACCAGCTCAGCTCACCTTGCGGTTAGAGTGTCCGCCCTAAGATTGTGAGGTCAGAGTTCGATCCCCGGTCGAGTCATGCCAAAGACTAGAAAAACGGGACCCAACACCTCCCTGTTTGGCACTCAGCATGAAGGGTTGGATTGGGGGTAAGTCCCTATGACATCAAGTGTCATATCCAGGGGTGTATTGTACATCAATCTGCCTACAGAAACAGGCGATCGGCTCTTGCCCTATAGACCTCATGCATGGCAAGGCTTACTTATCGCCATCTCTCTTATTTCTAGTCTTATATATCTATGGAAATTCTATATTTCACCTGGATGTTTCCAAACATTGGAAAAATCATTATTTTGGTACCTACAGGGAAATACTTTGCGAGGATTGCACTTCACATGACCTTTTTTCTTGTTCTTTCCTTCTAGTTCTGTTCTATTCTTCTTCAATTTCCTGAAAACTACAAACGATGGGAGATTGAACAAAAAAAACGATTTAACCCAATTGTTTTCCAGATGGTGTGTAATGTGACAATAAAGTTGAAGTTGTGTTGAAGTTGAAAGGTATTTTTATATCCAATTACATTTCATGACCGATCTTTTTAGTCATTTAGTCTTGTTTTCTTGGAAGTGTCTCCCACAAAGTCATGTAGGATTTAGACACGTTCATGGGACAGCGATTAGTGTCCAGTAGTGTAACCTCATCTAAATGAAACCCCTAACCTACTGATCCCAACACACACACACACACACACACACACACACACACACACACACACACACACACACACACACACACACACACACACACACACACACACACACACACACACACACACACACACACACACACACACACACACACACACACACACACACACACACTTCAGTGCATTTATTGAACACTCCGCCTCACACCAGGAGAAATACTGTGCAAATCAAATTATTGGAATAATTACAAAATGCTGCATAATCACAGCAGTGACACACTAGACAAATAGAAGTACTCAAACATGCATGCAGGCACACACACACACACACACACACACACAAAATAACAAACATTAGTTTTTATACATGGTTGGTCTTCCTGACGTTAGACATAATGTGTGTCCTTCTGATTGGTTAGAATCCTGACACGTCGGATGGAGATTTATCGATGTACAGGCGTCAGGAGGTCATAATAATTAGTTGTTGGTCCTTTTTGTGTCCTTGTGTATAACTTTTGGTTCCATAAACAAGTCATTCCTTTGGTATCATAGGGAACATGTGCCCGGTTTATGTGTGATAGGGCAACAACTGACGATTGTTTTAGTGACAAATAAGTACATATTGAGGTCATACAGATACAGCAGGTCATCAGGACATTTCAACACATCATTTGACATTTAATCACAAAGCGTTAACCAAGGAAAGTTTACTGATTGAAAACTTATAGATCAAATAAATCTATCAGTATCCCTCATTACCATCTCACCAGCTCAGCTCACCTTGCGGTTAGAGTGTCTGCCCTAAGATTGTGAGGTCAGAGTTCGATCCCCGGTCGAGTCATGCCAAAGACTATAAAATGGGACCCAACAACTCCCTGTTTGGCACTCTGCATGAAGGGTTGGATTGGGGGTAAGTCCCTATGACATGCAAGTGTCATATCCAGGGGGTGTATTGTACATCAATCTGCCTACAATCTGGGAACCCTGAGCCAACTGAAAAGGAAAAACAGCGATCTCAGTTAGCTCTGGGACAATGACGACGTAACACCCGTGCGCAAGGAAACCGGGGTTTTGGTCTGCCTTCAGCGCATCACATTCCCGGTGGTGCCACTATGTTTTCATTCCCACTAACAATATTTCTACACGGAACACTAACACCACTTCTCCCAGAGAACATGGATCGTTTTGGTTATGAGCCCACTTGTTTCTATGATGAAAGAGCAAGTTAAAATGTGAATATCTTTCCGTGGTTTTGTCTGCTCCGCGGACGCTATTGTTAAATTAGTTTCGGTTCGTTTCGAGGGGGGAAGGATCGACGGACACGTGAATCCCGCCCACTACATTTGATTGGGTAAAGCGTGGCCTGCTTCCTGATCTGAAGGCACGCCCACTTGTAGGCCAGTGTGTACACGTTATGACTAACCTTCACGACAGATTCCAACGCAGAGCAGAATCTGTTCTTGAGAGATTAATCTGCCTATAGAAACAGGCGATCGGCTCTTGCCCTATGGAACTCATGCATGGCAAGGCTTACTTATCGCCATCTCTCTTATTTCTAGTCTTAAATATCTATGGAAATTCTATATTTCACCTGGATGTTTCCAAACATCGGCCAAATAAATCAATGAAAAATAATTATGTTGGTACCTACAGGGAAATACTTTGTGAGGAGTGCACTTCACATGACCTTTTTTCTTGTTCCTTCATTCTATTTCTGTTCTATTTCTATTCCTCTTCAATTTCCTGAAAACTACAAATGATGGGAAATTGAACAAAAATGATTTAACAATTATTTTCCATATGGTGTGTAATGTGACAATAAAGTTGATGTTGAGTTGAAGTTGAAAGGTATTTTTATATAGAAATACACTTCATGACCGATCTTTTTAGTAATTTAGTCTTGTTTTCTTGGAAGTGTCTCCCACAAACTGTGTGTGTGTGTGTGTGTGTGTGTGTGTGTGTGTGTGTGTGTGTGTGTGAGTGTGTGTGTGTGTGTGTGTGTGTGTGCGTAGGATTTAGACATGTTCATGGGACAGCGATTAGTGTCCAGTAGTTTAACCTCATCTAAATGAAACCCCTAACCTACTGATCCCAACACACACAAACACACACACACACACACACACACACACACACACACACACACACACACACACACACACACACACACACACACACACACACACACACACACACACACACACACACACAGACACACACACACACACACACACACACACACACACACACACACACACACACACACACACACACACTTCAGTGCATTTATTGAACACTCCGCCTCACACCAGGAGAAATACTGTACAAATCAAATTATTAGAATAATTACAAAATGCTGCATAATCACAGCAGTGAAACACTAGACAAATAGAAGTACACAAACATGCATGCATGCGTGTGCGCGCACACACACACACACACACACACACACACACACACACACACACACACACACACACACACACACACACACACACACACACACACACACACACACACACACACACACACACACACACACACACACACACAGGCACCATGAAGGCACACTCACCAATCGCATGTACGCATCGTTCGATTTATACCGTCAGAGTTACAGGGTTGTAAGGGAGAATTTAGAACCGCATAAAGGAACCCTGAGAGTTCCTGGAACCGGCCCACTTTGAGAACCACTGGATCAGGCCACGGACCCCCATAACTCTCAGTATTACAGGGTATTTTTGTGGCATTGCTACGTTTACTTAAGTGCTTCTTCCAGGACTGCACATTTACATTTTTAGTACAGTGCTTTTCTCCGCCCTCCACACACTAACAAGCCTTATCTTTCTCCTGCTCCTGTTGTATAAGGCCCCCAGTATGAATGATCCTGTGTAAGCCTTTTATCACCAACTTTACGCTACCACACACGCTTGTGTTGTGAATCGCTTCTGTTTCTATCCAGGGTTTTGAAGAAGAAAAATAAAACAGCGGGGGGCATTGTGAAAGTGTAGAGCTGCTACTTTAGCTATTTGTTTTTAAATAATAATTACAAATTTGACATATTTTGAGAATTTGTTCCAAAATGACATAACTGTGGTTAACATGTTTTTTTCAAATTAAAATGTTTTTATAATTGTGATATTGTCAAACATAATTATCAAACATAGCAGCAACTTAAAATTAACTGATTCTTTATTTTATTTTCTGCTGCTTTCTCCCCAATGTAGCCGTTTTGCCGATTGATTCCTCCCGAAACACATTTGTGTGTGTGTCACATTGTATCCTATCATCCTACTCACCTGCCAGTGAGGAGCCCCCACCGGGAGGATGTACTCCTCCCCCCCAATACTCCCAGGTGGCATGCAGGTGCCGCCGCAGCCCATAGGAATACATGTGGTGACATAACCTTAACCCCCGCCCCCCTCCTCCGCCCATCCGGAACTGGTTGGAATAACGTGTTCCTTCCACGCGCTACGCCTAACCAGGGAACCTCCCCCCTGTCAGGTGATAAGAAGCGGCTTGCTAGCTCTCATGCATTGAAGGAGGCATGAGCTCAGCTCCAGGCTCTCCCTAGGCTGGCAGAGGAAGTGTAGTGCCCAGGATTACTTAAACAATTGGCACTGGGTGAAAAAAATGAGTCACAAAATCATGGGATACAAAAAAAAAGGAAAAGGGTCATATGAAGATTCCAATAAACAAACGGAAAAAATAAATAAATTAGACCTTAAGCTTGTTTTCTGTCTAATTAATTCCTTCCTTCCTGTTTAGGTGACAGTGTCTCTACCCCCCTGGCCCCTGCTGCTTCACAAACACAAATGAGTCTATTGTCTAATACAGCTCGGTGGGCTGAAATTCTTCAGTGGAACAACAAGCTTCTCTTCTCATTTATTTCACTCCTTCCTTCCTTGTAGAAGTCATGTTAGCCACACTCTACTGCACTCTACTGCACATACAGGCAGACAGGCAGGCATGGCAGACAGGCAGGCACGCACACACCCACGCACGCACGCACGCACATACACACGCACGCACTCACGCACGCGGCCTGTTCTGAGTGTTCATTTAACTCTAGGAATGTAAAAATCAACCCTTACGTACGTGTCCACATCAACAATCAGGATCGTGCTGTGCACTATATTATACTGCAGGTTCTTCAGTCAAACAACTTCTCCCAGTTTCAAACGTTATTCCGCCATATCCTTTATTCACATGCACACTCACTGTTGAGTCAAAGGTGTCCCTCCTGCTGTTCTTCACCTCCACATTTATCCCTTCTCTTCTCTACTGAAATGCCTTCCCTCTCTTTATGTATAGGCCATATACAAATCTTCATTAACATAGCACCGTTTGTGAGCAGTTGAATAAAATATTAGATTAAAAAAAACTCTTCAAGCACCTTTCTTCCTGCCTTCATGTAGTATAAGTTGCATTCCACTCACTTTACATTGTGTGCTGTTACATCATCATCACAGCTCCATGTAATTCCGCTTCGCTCATCTTTTTAACTTACAACTCTGCCATTCCTCCTCCTTCTGTTCAAAATATACATTCAATCATCCATAGCTCTGGCTTCTCCTCAACTTGTAATAAGTTACTCAATGTTATTGTCATCCTTTCTGTGTAGCTTTCACTATATGGGAGCGTTATGCAACACACAGGAAGAAAAGGCAAAAGAATACACTGATAAAACGTCAGGGGAGAAAGAGAGGAAATGATGAAGGAGTGGCAGAGAGGTGGGCCCAGAGGAGAGAGAGAAACATATATCGCAGAATAAAAAGATAAGATCAACTTTCATTGAGCCCCACAGGGATATTCAGTTGTCATAGCAGCAACAGCAGTGAGTGTGAAGCAAGGGGCAGTTACATGTACGAGAAGCGAGATATGAATATTAAGATAAAATATTTAATAAAATAAATAGACACTTATATCTGACTGAGTTAACTATGTATTATATAAGGACTGTCCCAGTTGCTTTGTGGTGTGCCGAGGTGGGATGAGTCTGTGGCTGAATGTGCTCCTCATCCCCACATCACAGAGAGGAGGAGAGGGCCACCATCACTCCTCATCCTCCCTTCTGCAACCACCTTCCAGGCTGTCCAGTTTAACTCCAACTACAGAGCCTTCCTCACAGCTCATTGGCATCCCTTGTGTGTGTTGATGAAAGCAACAGAAAGTAAGGGACAGCAAAGGAAAGAGAGCAAGAGAAAGAAATGAGGGGGGGGGGGGGGGAATGAAAGAAGCATTTGGACAGTGAGATATTGATCTTTTGCCTTTTTTTGTCCTTGGTCTCCGATATTCAGTTGTTTGACTGTGAGTGTGAAACACGCCTTTGGGACGGAGATAGCTAAATGGGTAGAGTGTGTGTGTCCCAGGCTTGAACCCCGGGTATGTGTCGAGGTGTCCATGAGCAAGACACTTTATGACCTAGCTACTCCTCCCCCCCCCCCCCCCCCCGAGTACTCATAAGATCCATCTGAGCAGCTATCAGCTGGGTGAAGAAAGCTGGCATAATCAGGTCTCTCCTTTCCCTGCAGGTCTGTTTAGACAGCAGACTTGTTAGTCAGCTTCGCTCTGTGCATGGTCCCCCATTGATCTCATGAAGCATCACGAGCATTGAGACAGATTAAAAGGGCATATACACAGCAAAGCTGACATTCTGCTAAATTACTTTGTAATGATCAGTCTTAACATCTGGAAGTGTGTGTGTGGCAGGAAGAGAGAGAGAACGACAGAGAGAGAAGAGAGAGAGAGAGACAGTTCAAAACAGAGAGACAGAGAGAGGGAGAGAGAGAGACAGACAGGGAGGCAGACAGACAGACAAACAGGGAGAGGGAGGGACAGACAGGTCAATAGATTGAAGGGTTACGGGGGAGCTTCACAGTGCAGCTGCTGTCACAATGCATATCAATGGGGATTCCTAGACAGGGAGGGAGGGATAAAGAGAGGTGTGGGCTGGAGGAGAGGAGAGGAAAGAATGGGGGGAGGAGGAGGCGTAGTAACATTGAAGAGGAGTTAATGATGTTTGTTTCAGTGCGGCTCATCGTTGATGTTATGCTTCGTTTGATGTTCAGAACATCAGAGGCGAGGTTAAAAATCTGAATTGAATCAGATTTATTTTTCTCTTCTTTCTCTTTTTTTTCACCACCTTCGTTTTGATTATCACTGCTAAAGCAATTAACTCCAGGGTCTCTGGAACCTCTACCACCACCAGGTACCCAAAACGATTACACGCCTCCTGGTTTCGGCAACGGAGCTTATTAAAGCATGTTCACCCTGGTCTCATCTGGGAACTCCAGAGGTTATAAGGTCATGACCTAAAGATCATGAAAAGCTGATTCAAAGTGTTTTATTCGTCTCAGAGACCCCAGTTCCTGTTTCCTCCCCTCCTTCTACAGTATTGCATAGTTTAAGCCAACTACCCTTTCAATGCACCAGTTAGAAATGGGTGCAGTACGTTAGTCCGACAGCGCATTCCTCCGACAGCGCAGTGCTCCGACATTAAACAGTAAACCCGAACCAAACCCGCACCCTAACCCTAACCGCACGCGGATGCCACATAGTCGGAGAAAAGGTCTGTCGGATTAACGCATGCCTCCCGTTAGAAATACACTGCCTTACAGCAGGGCAGTGTCCATTTCCTCAACTAAAACTATGACGAAAAATGTTCATCGACTACTCTTTTTCACTGACGAAAACGGGGGAAAAAAAACGAAATAAAATCTAAGCTATGATGACTAAAACTATGACTAAATAATTTATATTGGCAGTTTCGTCAACAAAAGAAAAACTAGACGGACACGTTAAGAAGGGACAATAGTGTAGAATAGATCCAGCAGTACAACTAAGACAAGTCATTTTATGCTTGGTTGCGCCCGAGCCAGTGCAATAACAATATCATCACTTTGACAAGAAATAACTGCGGAATGATATTTCAATTGTTGGATTTCCTACCTCAATGCCACACACACACACACACACACACACACACACACACACACACACACACACACACACACACACACACACACACACACACACACACACACACACACACACACACACACACACACACACACACACCACTTGTTTGTTTGTCTTGTCTTGTGTTTGATTTATACTGCACAACAAGAAAAGTGGATTAGATGTCCTTTATTATCCACAAGGGAAAATCGTTTTGCTCGGGTCAATGCATGCATTCAGGACAAGACAATACATAAATATACACCACAATTAAAACACCCGGCAACCAACAATAGAGACAAGAAGCACTTCAATTCTATAGAATGTACTAAATTTAAAAGGGTCTTTAAAAGAATGCAATGCTCTCCACACTCGTGGAGTATCTTTGCAGTATATAGGCGAGGATTCATGCCTCTGCTTTTGATATCCCCCCTTTTGGTCATTCATTTTGATCACCGGTGGGGTTTTATCCCTGCTTCTTGTCAGACTGTTCTAACCACTTGAACCCCAGCATCAATATTCTGCTGAAAACATTATTGCAAGCAAAGGTTATTTTGTTTTATTTTATTTTTTACAAATGGAACCCTGCACACTATGATCATCATCACAAACAACACAGGGACAGGGACACAGCAGTGAGACGGTCAGACACAGTGAGTCACAGCGTGTTAACTATGAGTCACAGAGAAATATTATGATGTTGAGGGAGTGAAATGTGACAGAAAAGGCAGGAGAGAAATACCGGAGGGCAGCGAGAGAGAGAGAGAGAGAGAGAGAGACAGAGGAGACACGATGGAGGCAGAGGGATAAGAATAACACTCGCACTTGACAGCTGTCTGTCCAGGAAAAGGGGGTTGAGTAATAAAATGAGAGCAATGAGGAGGAGAAAGGAGGGGATGATGCTGGCAGTCCCAAAGGTTTGTAAAAAGAAATAAATAAATGGATGAGTCAGCGGAATCTGGGGAGGGGACTGGAGGGTCAAGTGTGGGTTGCTGCTGGCTTATTGTGCCTTAAAGGGACACAATCACTGCACAGTCAAATCCTGAGTGTTGATTTGAACTCTGACAATGTACAAATTAGAAATATATACAGTATATATATATCGTCTTTTTCGGGTGGAAACCTCATTATTTCCAAAGCTGTTATTTTTCAGGATTCAAATTCAAAGGCAGCAAAAGTAGCAGATCTACTTTGCGTCGGGCATCGAGCCTGTGGAGCTGCTTCATTATCTGTCATCATTAGACTTTAAAACACACCGGTATCAGTAGTTATGCAGCCGATTTTTAAACACCTCCTACATTTTGGGCATGTCGTTCTTCGTGAAAAGGCTCACAACGTGTTGCAGAGTTGTGAACTTGTAGATCAGTTATTTTTAAACATTTTAGAATTGGGCTTAAGTGTTTAAAGTTTTAAAATATCGGTCAATATAATCGGTAATCTGTGGTCTAGGACTCTCCAAAAATCTAGTGTCGGTCGAGCTCTAGCACAAACACAATTTTGGTTGTATTTGTACTCTCTCAAGGACAGGACACACTGAATGCATCAGACAGTCTCGTCATCAAACACACCCATTGTTTACAACAGCTGTAGCCACACTGGAGGCATCAAGTGGGCGAGGCAAAACCTGTTGATGTGTCTTTCAGAAAATACAGCGAACTAGGACAATGTCAAAGCCATCGAGGGTAGTGGTAAAAACACAACACAGGAATTGATGTTGTCCGCACACACTACTTCCACGTCTCCATGTACGTACCCATTTTGAGCGGGAACCCCTATTTGTAACTATACCTTTCAGGACGGGAACCCCTTTTGGGGGTCTTGTTGCTATGTATAGTATATAGCAACATACATTTGTTCAACATACAATTTTGGAATAAGTATTTGAAGTTTTTCAGAAAACTTAGGTCAGGATTTAGAAGGCGTTTTTAGAATCCGCCTCAGGTCTAAATGGGTTAAAGGCCAAGTGACTTGAGTAGGGAAAATGTTGGCATGCCACACAGAAAGAAAAAAAAACTAAACACCCAGTGGTTCCTGTTTATCAGCAAACAATACTCGACAGATGCTGGCTGACTGTGACAGCGCCATCTGCATCGTTTCAGTTTTATATGACTGAGCACGACCTCACAGGCTCACACACGACCCCCAGTGCGCTCAGACTCCCCAGTCGCAGGGGCCCACAAGTCATACATTTGACAGCATATTTGAGTATGAACCACATTTTGAGGATAAGAGACAGTTGAGGTCTCACACTGCATCAGGATGGATCATGATGCCAGAGGTTACGTTGACACTCGCAGAGAAGTGAAACAGGATCGACTTTTAAATATTTTGGACTTGTACTAAACTTTCTACCATCATTTGTTGTTTAGTCTGCTCACGTCTGGATATGAGAAAACAGACAGTGAAAAAAATAATGTTGTAGGGGAGAGGGAGGAGAGGAGTCGAGCACAGAAAAGACACATGAAGACTAAACGGATCATTTAACCCATTAACTGGAACGCATCTGTGTCACTTTTTGATTTGAGCTAGAAAGCATTATTTTACACTTTGGCTATTCAAACATAGCAGATCTACAAGCTTGTAGATCTGCTATCTTTGAAAAATCAAGATTTTTTGCAAATCTTTGAATATATATATTTTTAAAGTGAAGATTTTAACTCAAATCTTTGCTTCTGGGGGTCCCTGGAATAAAATATTTTGAGATGGGGGGTCCGCGGCCAAAACTTTTTTTGGGGGGTCCTTGACATGGAAAAGTTTGAGAACCACCGAATAGCAACATACGTTTTTTTCAAAAAACGTAGGATTTCGAAGACATTTTGTACGATCGGCTTCAGGTCTTAATGGGTTCATGTGAACTACTACAGCAGCCCACAGCAAAATCATTGGTGTTCATTTAACTCCGTAAAAGAAAGGACCTACAGTATGTCAGAGATGTGGTGGATGTATGTGAGACAGGATATAGGATAGCATGACAGGATGTGTGAAAGGTCAGTAGGTCACACAGGGAGAGCAGGACTTGACCAAGACAACTGATGGTCAGGTCCAATTACCAGACTAACACTCCCTCACACAGATGACCCCGGTGTGTGTGTGTGTGTGTGTGTGTGTGTGTGTGTGTGTGTGTGTGTGTGTGTGTGTGTGTGTGTGTGTGTGTGTGTGTGTGTGTGTGTGTGTGTGTGTGTGTGTGTGTGTGTGTGTGTGTGTGTGTGTGTGCGCGCGTGCGCGTCTTTAGCTCCGGAGCACAGTATTATATGACTTCGCCATCTGAATAAATAAAGGTATAGCCAATTAGTCGACAATACAAGACATACTGTAAGTAAGTACAGCAGTAAGTAGGTCGGAGTGGCTTGTTGACAATATCGGCCAAGATAAAGGGTCATCTATGCCCTTTTCAAAGTGTTATTATAGATCTCTGGGAGATGGATTGCTGAGGAGGGGCACAACACCTACCATCAGCTCCCACAGTGCATACACTGAGATGGTGGTGCTTGGGATCAAACCGAGTGCTCTACCGCAGTGGTTCTCAAACTTTTTCATGTCCAGGACCCCCAAATTGACACTTATTAGCCCGCGGACCCCCATTTCAAAAGATATGCCAGGGACCCCCATAAGAGAAGATATTTCACTGCTAGTTACCAGTGATTCTCAACCATTTTAATTTCAAGAGGACCCCCAGTTTGACATGTATTAGGCTACGGACCCCCATTTAATGGCATTTCTATTTCTGGTATCCCGATTCATATTGTAAAATCAATGTTAATGTAACTCTGAGAGTGTACATTTGTACACTCTCAGAGTTACAGACCCATAAGGGTCCATTTGGTTCCTAACTATCCTTCATTTAGCTGGGGACCCCCTGGAACCCCCTCAAGTACCCCTGGGGGTCCCCGGACCCCACTTTGAAAACCAATGCTCTACCGACTGAGCTACCTGGACAGAAAATATACAATTTAAGTTAACATTAAGGATTTTACAGTGTACTGTAGGTTAGGGTCCCAGAGTTAAAAAATCATATCAAATGGGGGTCCGTGGTGGCCTAACGCATATAAAACTGGGGGTGTTTGAAATGTAAAGTGTTGAGAACCAGTGCTGTAGGTGCCTTAACAGTTATATAATAATAATAATAATAATAATAATAATAATAATAATAATAATATAGTAAAACTGAGTAGGCTACATCACTCCGAAGGAGGAGAGAGATGTTGGGACTAACATGAATATAAAAATCAATAAGACAATTTATTAGTCTGAGGAAATAAGTCAACAGGCTGATATTAATATTAAAGCACCTACACAATCATTGTTTACTCATTTCATTGGGCGCTTTGACATTGTGCTGATTGTTTAAAAATGTGTTTGACCATTAGCGCTCTTATAGCACTGTGCGTGTGTGTGAGAGAGAGAGACAGAGACAGAGAGAGCAGAGAAGTGTAGTTATGTGGGAGAGCCAGAAAGACAAAAGACGAGAGCTGTTAAAAGAAGAATGAATTTGTAATGGCTGCATACAAAAAAAATCCTAGATATTGCCTTTATTGGATAATGTTTTCTGCTTCAAGAGTAGAGCAGCAAAATGAGAATAATGTTTGTCAAGCACTTTCCCTGACAACACAAACACTGACAATCTGCTTGTTTGATCTCCTTCCCACTTACCCCCCACCCCTCTTCTTCTTCTCCCTCCCCCCCCCTCTTCTTTCTATGGAAATTAACGTTGCGATGCAGAATGATGTAAAAAAACGAATTTCACCCACTTGTTTACCTTGTAAACCTGTGATGTGACAATAAACCTGCTGATTCTGATTCTGTTTCTGAATACCAGGAAGAAAGACTGCACTACAGACTAGCTCAGTAGGAACACTTCACTCATTTTGAACTTATGTTCATGTAATTGGTCTTCACTAATGCTCATTACAAATAGGGTAAAAAATAAAAAATAAACATTTTCAATTCCGGACTTTTACTTGTAACAGAGCACTTCTACATTGCAGTATCGATCCTTTTTACGTAAGTAAAACATTTGAGTACCTTTTCCCACCACTGCCTATGAGCACATATACACAAGCACACACTTGCAGACTCCACCACAGTGGGTGGGGGGGTACATGTCTCTGTGTGTGTGTGCATGTCTTGAGAGGCCAGGCTGTGATTGGAGGCACCACTTCAGCACCTTTCACCGCACACAGGCCACAATGGAGGCACGACTCCGCTATTCAGAGACCTGCTCCGCTGGCCCCGCTCAGGATAATGAGCTACGCTAAGCACAGCACATCACCTTGAAAAGCTTCTATGATTGGGGGGGGGGGGGGGGGGGGGTCTGGACGCGGGCCCTCTGCAGGAACGATGGGCTATTATTGCCGTCGGTTTGAATTTTAAACACAGTCATCAATTGTGTTTGATTGTGTGTGTGTGTGTGTGTGTGTGTGTGTGTGTGTGTGTGTGTGTGTGTGTGTGTGTGTGTGTGTGTGTGTGTGAGAGAGTGTGTATGTGTGTGTGTGTGTGTGTGTGTGTGTGTGTGTGTGTGTGTGTGTGTGTGTGTGTGTGTGTGTGTGTGTGTGTGTGTGTGTGTGTGTGTGTGTGCATGCATATTACTATACTTGCGAGGCTCAAATGTCCCCACAAGTTTAGTATAATTTGACAATTTTCTGGTCCTCACAAGAGACATAGTTTTGTGGTTAGATGTTAGGCTTGCAATTGCGAAAAGATTCAGGTTGGGGCTAGGCTTAACCACTTAAAACCCATATGGGTAACTCAGGGCTCAATCTTCTCTATTTTCTGTTATTGGGGGGGAAGCTTTCGCTGTTGTCGATCTGCTATTTTTCAGCGAAAGCTTACCCCACAATACCGATGCTGGGGTTTAAGTAACCTCGGTCCCAGCCTCACTTATCTGCGAAAAGAAGAGCCTGGTCACGACCTAAAGCAGCGAGTGTCTAGGAAGTGCTGAGTGGGTAGGATTTCCGTCGTACGCGTTTCCCCCGGAAATGATATTTTTTTGACCAATCACAACACTCGTTTCATTCACGGAGAATGTTAACAGATTTGTAAAGCATTAACGTCATTTCCTTGGGCGGTACTTCCGCCAAATTGAACCATTTCCGGTTGTCAACTTCCTAGACAACCAACATCCCAGGTCTTGCCCAGGGTGGGGTTTAAGTGGTTAATAGTCATTTAGAGGTGGTTAGGTTTAGGGATGACGAACCCCCCCGACAGATTCAAGCGGAGAGCAGAATCTGTTCTTGAGAGATTACTATATCACAAGTACTATGCCATTTTTTCACAATAGATTATAACCGACTCCCACTCTGTCGGTATGCAACTTGAACGGCACAGAGTGACCAGCATGGCCATCGCATCGCTTGTGGTGCGGAAACTCGTTTTCCGCACCACAACCTTGAGTTTCAACGTATCCATGGTTTACAGAAACGTATAACGTACAATGGCAACATTTTTCTTCAGCGATTGTATAATGAGCTCACAGCCAGCTCTCTACATACAGTATACTGTAGTTAGTCGACCAACCTAGCGCGCATCCCGCAGCTCCCTGCTTCACAAAGTCATCTGATCGGAAGACCAGATAATTGAACACGCAAATCAGTTGATTTCTCCACACTGTGGTTTGGTTTGTAAGCATCTCAATGGTACAATTTATAGCAGGGGGGGACGAGCGACAGGACGCGCAATAACCCCACGTTTGCAACTACTTGCGCCTGCACACTTCTCCGGGTATGGTCTAGTTCAGGGGTTTTCAACCGGTAGTCCGCGGACAACCAGGTGGTCCCTGGCAAAAAAACTTACAGGAGTTCTTACTGTATGGTGTGTGTGTGATATGAAATGTGAGCTTACCACAATCACAGTAATCCTTAATCATATTCCATCATATTCAAACAAAATCACTGTATTTTATTAGATATTATATTGATATTATAGCTATTTTCTCCAGCTCCCTGTAGTGCATGAACCCCCCACCACTATTGTGTGGGGGTGGGTCTATGATGGACCCACCACGCACAATAGTGGTGGTCCCCAGGTTACCTTTAGTCAGAATGGTGGTCCCTGGGTCAAAATCAGTTGAAAACCCCTGGTCTAGTTAGTAACATCTAAATGGTACAAAAGTTCTCCAAAATCGAGCGGGTGTAGAGATACTGTATGCATCATTAAGATGCATACAGTATCTCTACCAAATGTACTACTACTACTGCCGTAATGTCTGTGCAAAGATGGCTTTGGCGGGCCACACAAGCAGACTTCATCAGTTATGCCTTGATCTGGTCAATTATTTAAATGTTGCTTGTCGGTAGAGTTCCTCTTTAACCCAAAGTCACACACGGGATCTATGAGGAGACTCTCTCACCTATGAGTTGTACTGTAAGTCATTGGAGTTATAGCTGTAACTGGGGCACATCTCATCACATTAATTTCTTTGGCTAATCAAAAATAGCAGATCCACAAGCTCATAGCGCATCACCGAGTGCCGCGCTATGAGCTTGTAGATCTGCAAAAAAAAATGTATCAGGAAAATTTGTGCAAATATTTGATTATATATATTTTAAAGGGACATTTTTTTACTCAAATCTTTGCTTCTGGGGTCCCTATTACAAAATATTTTGAGTTGGGGGTCCGCGGCCAAATACATATCATTTTGGGAGTTCTTCACATGAAAAAGTTTGAGAACCACTGATATAGAAACATATGTTTTTCAATTTGTAGAACCCCCAGAAGCAAAGATTTGAGTTAAAAATGTAAAAAAATATATATATATTCAAAAGATTTGCACAAACTTTCATGATTTCTTCAAAAATAGCAGATCTACAAGCTCGTTGTATATCTACTATTTTTGAATAGCCAAATAAAAATGACAGATTCTTTCCCGGTCTAATGGGTTAAATTTGCATTGAATCAGGTCCGTGACATCCTCCAGGAGGGCACATTGACATGATATGACAAAGATGTTTTTTTTTTCCTCGAGTCATATTTTTTATTTTAGCAGAACTGACAGTTATCTCTGACGTCCTATAGCAGCAGCACGCCCACTGTGGCTCTTATTTATGTTCCCCAACAACGTCACATAAAATCAATCTCTCAATGACTCTCACACACACAGAGACACACCGAAGCACGCACACACTGAAGGACACACACACACACACACACAGGCACACACAGAGTGTATTGTGAACCTTTTGACTTTTTAACTCCGCCTGTGTATGACTGGTCACTGACATGCAGGGCTGGGTGATGTAATAAGAGTCACCAGGTGACCTGTCACTTAACCCTTTGGTTACAGTAGAGATGGAAAGATGCGCTCACTGCAGCTATCGATAATAAATGAACTGTCACTAACTGCGTGTGACTGTGTGTGTGACTGTGTGTGTGTGTGTGTGTGTGTGTGTGTGTGTGTGTGTGTGTGTGTGTGTGTGTGTGTGTGTGTGTGTGTGTGTGTGTGTGTGTGTGTGTGTGCGTGCGTGCGACTCCGTGCATGCATGCGTGCAAGTAAGAAGTTGCACGATTGTAATTATCGGTAACAGTGTACATGGAGACTGTTAAATTACGTTTTGAATGTTTGTAGAGAGAGATGTAGATCTGTGTGTGTGTGTGTGTGTGTGTGTGTGTGTGTGTGTGTGTGTGTGTGTGTGTGTGTGTGTGTGTGTGTGTGTGCGTGTGCACGCGCGCATCTGTGTGTAAAACAGCCATCAACTCAGCACAATAAAATCTCTTGCACACCATTTAACTCGCACCATCATACCACTTTCCAGATTACTCAAATCTCTCTAATGGATGGTGTGTGTGTGTGTGTGTGTGTGTGTGTGTGTGTGTGTGTGTGTGTGTGTGTGTGTGTGTGTGTGTGTGTGTGTGTGTGTGTGTGTGTGTGTGTGTGTGTGTGTGTGTGTTGCAGTGAGTTACGTAGAGTTGTAGATGGGATATATAAGGAAATTGTGTGTGTGTGTGCGTGTGCGTGTGCGTGTGCGTGTGCGCGTGCGTGTGTGTGTGTGTGTGTAACATTCAGACATTCTGTCTGTTCAGTCTTGTTTCATGTGCACTCCATCATAACATTTAGGTTATTTCGTAATATACAACGATCCTTCAATAAAGCAGTCGTCGTTGGGACCGTGTGATGATGTACTGCAGTATCACTGTACTGTTACTACTGACACACAGACAGTATCACTGTACTGTTACTACTGACACACAGGCAGTCATCACTGTACTGTTACTACTGACACACAGACAGTCATCACTGTACTGTTACTACTGACACACAGGCAGTATTCTGTCTCAGATAGATGCGTGTCCCTTATACATCCCTTGACAGATAGCGAACAACATCAATGGAATCAAAAGAGTCCGACACAGGAGTTACTTTCCAGACTTTACTGTATCTTCTTCTCATCATCCAAATCTTTTTTGTAAAACTGAAATAAACAATATAACAGTGTCTTGGTCACAAAACATACACATAATGCAAATGTAACATCATAACATACTGTACAATATTCTCCTTGCACATTATTACAATAAGCATGTTAGTTTAACATTATGGCAAAAAGCTACATTCATCTTAGTTTAGTATTTTTAACCACAGCATCATGAAATGTGTTTTAACTAAATGCCACATGAATTACAAATTATGCATATGCACAAAATACAGAAATGTAGAACTAAACATGAAAACTCACAAGCAAAGGCTCTCCAAGGCTCAAAAGCAGGGAAAAGAATGAGGAGCTCTGTCCAAGTTAAGAAACTCCCTTTCAACAAACAAATTAGGATTCAGGTGTGCTGAAATCAATGAGCTGACCTGACACGCCTTAACACTCATTACAGGTCATAGCACAGCTGAAAAGGCTTAATGCCAATCACTGGGTTTTTTGTGGCAAGCGCCTGTAGGAGGTGCCAAAGAGTTAATTTTTGAAGGCCACATAATGTGTGCCATGACACTCCCCGCCTGGGATTAATCAGATACCACTATACAGTATAACAAATTGAAATCACAATTTCACACAGAGTAAAGACTACAAAATATCAGTCCTTGGTTGACATCAGAAGAACTGTCTCTGAAACAGGTCTGAAGAATGTCTTGATTGTTCCATTCCTTGCAACTCTGAGCTCGACCTTTCTGACTCGTCCATCACTGCCAGCCAGCGCGTTGGTCACAAGGGCCATGGGCCATTCATTGCGCTTGGCCTGGGCGTCTTTAAGAAGGACTACATCGCCCTCCTTCAGGTTCTGTCGTTCCTCTTGCCATTTGCTTCGGCTCTGAAGCGTTGCCAGGTATTCACGCCTCCATCTGCTCCAGAAGGTGTCCGCAAGATGCTGCACCTGCCGCCATTGCTGCCTGTGTAGGTCGGATTCCTTGAAGTCGCCTGGAGGGGGACCTAGGGTGCAGACCTTTTGAGTGAGGAGCATAGCTGGTGTCAGCAAGAAAGGTGATTCTGGGTCAGTTGAGATGGGAGTAAGAGGCCTTGAATTGACTATTCCTGTGACCTCTGCCATCAGGGTAGACAACACGTCATGTGTTAAGCGAGAGGCGCTGGTTTGCTGCAGCATAGAATCCAGTATGCGTCTGGAGACGCCTATCATCCGCTCCCAGACTCCTCCCGTGTGGGATGCATGAGGCGGATTGAAGACCCAGGAACAGCCCTCTTCAGTAAGGTACTGCTTCACTCTGGGTTCATGAGGACCGGTTGTCAGGATTTCCAGATCTTTACAGGCCCCTATGAAGTTGGTCCCGCAATCCGAGCGTATCTGCTTTGCAGGTCCTCGTAGAGCAAAGAACCTTCTCAGGGCGTTTATGAAGGTTGATGAATCCATGCTGTCGATCAGCTCAATATGTATGGCACGAGTACTCATACAGGTGAAGAGAATAGCCCATCTCTTACTTTGAGCCTGTCCTCCTCTTGTACGTCTTGCAACCACCGTCCATGGGCCAAATGCGTCGAGCCCAACATAAGTAAACGGTGGTTCAGTGCTCAAGCGGTCGATGGGCAAGTCCGCCATCTTCTGCTCAGTTACCTTTCCACGAAGCTTGTTGCATATCACGCACTTGTGAAGGATGCTGTTGACACACTTCCTAGCACCGACAATCCAGTACCCTGCAGTGCGAACAGAAACTTCGGTGAACACACGACCCTGATGCTTGACTCGGTCATGGTAGTGGTTCACAAGCAATTTTGCGGCATGGCTGCGGCCTGGAATAATCACAGGGAACTTCTCTTCGAAATCCAGAGCAGCATGCTTAAGCCGGCCTCCTATCCTGAGAAGGCCTCCTTCGTCCAAGTAAGGATCCAGTTTTTTCAGCGTACTGTTCCTTGGAATGCATTTTCCATTAGCAATGCAGACAAGCTCTTCTTTGTAAGCTTCTCTCTGCACAGTCTTGATTATGACAACTTCTGCTTTCAACAGTTCCTCTACTGTGCGAGGCGTTGTGCAGTGGTGCCACGATCTGCAGGTTCCATCCTGATCATCTGTCGCCTTACAGGACTGGACGATGTGTGTGAGTGAGGCTGTAGCTCTCACTAGTGACCTCCATGAAGAGAATCGCTCAAAGCGATGAGATCCTAGAAAGGAGCTGTCGGTAGATAGAGTAGTGGCGAGAGCGCGAACTTCCACATCTATGTCTGGCTCGATGAGGTCAAACCTCTCCTCTTCCAGCGATGGTTCTTCCCCAGCCTGAGCCAGAAAAGCAGGTCCTGTATGCCAAGTGGTAGTGCTTAACAGAGCTGCTGGTACAGAGCGAGTGGCGAGGTCTGCAGGGTTGCGACTCGAAGCGACGTAATGCCACTGTGCTGGGCTTGAGACCTTTCTGATAAGCTGCACTCTGTTGCAGACGTACACATAGAAACGTCTTGTCTGGTTATGGATATATCCCAAGACGACTCTGCTATCAGTGTAGAACTCCACAGCATCTGGGGTGAAGTCCAGTTCACTAGTGACGATCTGTGCTATCTCTGCGGCTAGAACAGCAGCCCCCAGTTCCAGTCTGGGAATGGTATGAGCAGCTTGTGGCGCTAGCTCCGCCTTACCTAAGACAAATCCAATGTGACATGCTCCTTCGCTGTCGATGGCACGGAGATATGCTACTGCTGCTATCGCCTTGATAGAAGAATCTGAGAAGATGTGAAGTTCTTTTCTCAGAGCTGTAGAAAGGGTGGTGGCAGCGTATGGTCTGGGAATCTCCAGCTGTTCGAGATCATGGAGTGATTTCCTCCAGGTGTTCCACTCAGTCAGTGTCAGTGCCTGGTCTCTATTGTTGGGGAGCCGTTGGCGTGGTGTTCTGAAGGGGAGTGGTGCCACCCAACTGTTGCTGTCATCCACGAACATCTCTCTACTCATGATGTCCAAAAAGAGTCGATCTTCAATAGACAGTCCAATTTTGTCATCGTTCTCTGACCTTTCAAAGATGGCATGTCCTATGGCACAGCTGTCGTAGATGGAGGTGTCGCATGCTAGGGAAATGTCAGGTGGAGGCTTGACACTGAACTTCTCCTTGACAAAGAACCAGTTGGGACATGGAAGAAGAAGGGAAGGACGTCCGTTGTCGAGTACATGGGTGCGGTACGCACTTACAGCTGCAGGCTTGTGCACTGATCCTAGGCAGACATCTCCGACCACGACCCAACCCAGGTCGAGTCTCTGTGAGTAGGGGGTGTTGCTCGGTCCATTCCGTTGCTCCCGCACTTTGTGGACCTGGAGTATGTCACGACCCAGGAGAAGAAGAATTTGGGCTTTAGGATCCAGTGGAGGAATGCAATGAGCAATGGGCCTTAGGTGAGTATGCCACTGCGCTGCCTCTGGAGTTGGTATTTCGGCCCTGTCATCTGGCATATTGTTGCACTCGATCAGAGTTGGCAGTTTCACCTTCGTCACGCCATCTAAGGACTCCACAATGAAACCTGTGGCCCTCCTCCCTGAGGTCTCTGTCACACCTGCACAGGTACGAAGGGTGTAAGCTGAGTTTTCTCCCTTGATGTTCAGCAGGTCGAAGAACTCGGTTCTGGCAAGCGATCGGTTGCTTTGGTCATCCAGGATTACATAGAGCTTGATTGCTTTATTTGGGTGACTCTCTGGATAAACTTTAGCAAGGCAGATCTTGGAGCATGATCTTGTATTCCTACCATCTCCACAGACCTCAGTACACTTCGTAGTGACAGCTGATTGAAGTGTCTCATCTTCTCTCTCCCCGCCATGCTCGGTTGGGGTTGCAGGGGGTGGTCCAGGATGTAAGACTGTAACGTGGGCGTCACTGTCACATTCTTTACATTTGATAGCCGCCTTACAGTTTCTGGCCAGATGAGTGGTTGTAGCACAGCATCTGAAGCATATGCCGTTTTCCCTTAGGAACGTCTTACGCTCCTCAAGAGGCTTGCTCCTAAACCCCTTGCAGCGCTTGAGAGGATGGGGCTTCTTATGAAGTGGGCATTGCTTGTCGACATCCAAACCACTTGAATTGCTTCTGTCATCTGACTGCGTCTGATTCACAATATCTGACGAGACCTCGGTCTTGTGGGCATAGACTGAGCTTTTCACTTGCCGCTTAGCTGGCTGCTCCGGTTTTGGCACACTTTGGTTTCCTGATGAAAGAGCAAAGCTTGGATCATTGCGTGACCGGGCCTCTCTGCAGATGAAGTCACAGAAGTAAGAGAATGGAGGAAAGGCAACACGATTAACAACTTTGTATTGGGAACCTTTAGCCATCCACCTATCTTGAAGGCTGTAAGGTAACTTGTCTACTATCGGTGCAACACCACGGGGGGTGTCAAGATAGTTAAGCCCAGGCAGGTAACCTTCCAATTTAGCAGACTCCATCTCCTGTAGGAGATCTCCAAGCTCCCGAAGTTTTGAGGGATCCTTGATATTGATCTTTGGAAAGCTGTCAAGCCTGTCGAATAAAGACTTTTCAACAATCTCTGGGGCACCATAGCAGTCTTCCAGTCGCTCCCAAGCCTTTCTTAGGCCTGTAACAGGATCGCCTAAATGCACGGCTCGAATCCGCCTCACATGATGTGCAGACTGTTCTCCCAACCACTTTGACATCACATCTAGCAGCTCACTAGCTGACAAGTGCAAATCCTCTGTTGCATTCAAGAAAGATGACTTCCACGACCAATAACTCTCCGGTCGATCGTCGAACTTGGAGAGTCCTGAGTTGACAAGCTCACGTCGTGCTAAGTATCTAGCGATGTCACTCATATCAGAGTCTTTGAGCGGTGACTGTGGTGTAGACTGAATAGTTGTGGGAGAGAATGGCAGTGCTTGGATGTTGCGACGACTCACTGGTGTTGTCCTCTGACGTTGCTGTGTTGCATCATTGGCATCAAGCTCCCCGTAATGTGCAGTTCGAGCTGCAGAGCGATGCTGCCTTGTTGGCGTTGCAGCTCTGAGATCATGAACAATGGGCTCTAGTGGTGGTTGATATGGCTCCACGCCTGCAGGAGTTATCGCCTCTAGCTGAGACTGCTGTTGCACATAGTTGGTAATGCGTTCAAAGACACCTTGTACTTCTGAATGCTTCTCTTCATGTTCACTTTCTGCTGCTTCCTCCAGCACTTCTGTCTCTGCAATGGCTGCAGCTACATCACATTCTTGCTTAAGAACAGCAAGACTCGCTTCCACACGAGCCTTTTCAATCATGAGTTCTGATTGCTTTTTGATAAATTCGGTCCTGGCTCGGGTGCCCTCCAGCTTGGCACGAGCCTTGGCGGCGGTTCTGCTAGCTGTTGAACTCCTTGCTGAACTCCTAGCTGAACTGAAGGCTATGGACCTTGTCTTCATTGTTTGCTCTGTTGGGCCTTCACCTGGAAGCTCTTTCTCTGACATCATGTATTGCTTATGCCGTCTGGGCGTATGAAGCGGGATGATGAGCGAGAAATACTTGAGATGAAGTGCTTTCTTTCCTGTACTGTAGTGCCTGTTGTGAGGCTGCTTTTTTACTATTCTGTCTCAGATAGATGCGTGTCCCTTATACATCCCTTGACAGATAGCGAACAACATCAATGGAATCAAAAGAGTCCGACACAGGAGTTACTTTCCAGACTTTACTGTATCTTCTTCTCATCATCCAAATCTTTTTTGTAAAACTGAAATAAACAATATAACAGTGTCTTGGTCACAAAACATACACATAATGCAAATGTAACATCATAACATACTGTACAATATTCTCCTTGCACATTATTACAATAAGCATGTTAGTTTAACATTATGGCAAAAAGCTACATTCATCTTAGTTTAGTATTTTTAACCACAGCATCATGAAATGTGTTTTAACTAAATGCCACATGAATTACAAATTATGCATATGCACAAAATACAGAAATGTAGAACTAAACATGAAAACTCACAAGCAAAGGCTCTCCAAGGCTCAAAAGCAGGGAAAAGAATGAGGAGCTCTGTCCAAGTTAAGAAACTCCCTTTCAACAAACAAATTAGGATTCAGGTGTGCTGAAATCAATGAGCTGACCTGACACGCCTTAACACTCATTACAGGTCATAGCACAGCTGAAAAGGCTTAATGCCAATCACTGGGTTTTTTGTGGCAAGCGCCTGTAGGAGGTGCCAAAGAGTTAATTTTTGAAGGCCACATAATGTGTGCCATGACAGGCAGTCATCACTGTACTGTTACTACTGACACACAGACAGTCATCACTGTACTGTTACTACTGACACACAGGCAGTCATCACTGTACTGTTACTACTGACACACAGGCAGTATCACTGTACTGTTACTACTGACACACAGGCAGTATCACTGTACTGTTACTACTGACACACAGGCAGTATCACTGTACTGTTACTACTGACACACAGGCAGAGCTGCTGTGATGTAGTCTTTGGTTAATGCCATGTGCTGCATGTACAATAAAGTGTGTGTGTGTGCGTATGCGTGTGTGTGTGTGTGTGTGTGTGTGTGTGTGTGTGTGTGTGTGTGTGTGTGTGTGTGTGTGTGTGTGTGTGTGTGTGTGTGTGTGTGTGTGTGTGTGTGTGTGTGTGTTAGGGTCAGAGGGGGGTGGGCTCAAGTCTTAGTATAGATTATTGATGAAGTCATCAGTCACGAGGCTGGGGGAGGGGCGATAACCACACAGGCCCTCTCAACCTCATCTACTGAGAGAGAGAGAGACTGACAGAAAGACAGAGAGCATAAATATGGCTAAGTTACCCAGGCAACATATCACACAGAGGAACAGTACAGTATAGCTATTTTACTGTGGGAGTGTACCTATACTATTGTATGTTCCCTCTAAACTAACACTAACCCCAAGCCTAAGCCTAAAATGAGGGGCTGAGTTATATAGGCATGACCCCGCTCAGTGTCATTAGCTACTTGGACCATTTGCAAAGCCTTGCAGGCCAATCTGCAAAGAGCTTCATATTGTAGGGTTAAAAAACTGAATGTATGTCTGTGACACATCCATCCATCTGCCCATTAGATTTTGAGACATTTTGGCCTAATGGTGGTGTTGAAGGAAAGGCCATGGGGTACCAACATCTGCCAGGTTTATCATCCAGTGTTGCTAAATTCCGTGCCAATAGTTTTCAGGGTGTTTGGCATAGAAGTGCATGGACGATGGACAGACGGAACAATCGACTGACATCACCAACCTTGGAATATTCCGCATGTGTTCTGCAGATTGTGAGAAGATTTAAGGCTTTAAGATTTAAGGAGCATCAGTCAAAACTTCTAAATGATAGACGGTTCACTTCTTACAACCCTTTTGAATTAATCATATTTTCATATAAGAAAGAAAGACAAAAAAAACATAAACAAGGTAGATAAAACATGGAAGGATTAGGCATCAATAAATATAGTTCATATTATGTTGCAAAGCTTTTAGGCAGACAACAAGTCTTTAGCCCGCCTTTAAAAACTAAACCCAGTTTGAACCCAGTTTGCCCTGCGCATCCACCAGGAGGCTGTTCCACAGACTGTAAGAGCTTAAATGATAACCAGCTGTAAAACACCATGTTATTCTTATATAGTTTGTGGTGATAACTAAAAGGAGATCAGAGTATCTCCAGTATCCTGGTACCACAAAGTCCCAATGCTGACTCATATGATAAGCTGTTACAGGCTTTACTTTACTGTTTTAACCATAGACACGTCACAGAGACACGCAACACACCATTAACATTCACAAGTTGGATAGCAATCAATCTACAAGCTCACAGTGTGAGGTTTTATGATTTTTAAGAAGAGAAATTTGATGTAGAAGGAAAAAAGGAGGGGACCATGTATAGACCCCTGCGGGACAACAAGTTATATAGGGTTTAAGTCAGGGGTGGGCAACTTTGATGATGTAGAGGGCCACTATATTTCCACACTCACTCCAGAGGGCCACATTGCATATACTGTCAGAGGGCAGACAGCACTTATCTCTGTATTTTAACTTTTTCCATGAATTAATGCTGTACTTTGCCTTTATATGTCACACAAAACAACAGAAATTCAGGATTCTGATTCAAAAATAGCGAAAATAGCCGATCTACAAGCTCAAAACGCGTCGCGCTGCGACGCGTTTTGAGATTTTTGCTATTTTTGAATTGGAATCCTGAAATGTAACATTTTTATTTAATTTCAAATGCATTTGAATGAACTTAAATACAAATACATTGGACATAAAAAAAGTAAATAGAATTTTATAGTCATTAAGCTACTAATATAGACTGAAGTAATTAAAGCGGGTCATGTTTGCATGTTTGGAACTGTAACAGCTGAAATCAATAATATATCAGTAATCCGATATTAACCTGCGGGCCGCACCAAGTGAAGGTGGGGGCCGCATGTGGCCCCCGGGCCGCCAGTTGCCCATGTATGGTTTAAGTGGTTAATTGGCACGCACAGGTCTGATCAAACCAAAACCTCTCTGGATGTTGGAAGAGTAGAGATTAGTGAGGAAGCTGGTGTCACATTGTCCAGACCCATGCCACATGTCTACACAAGACCATCTCTATTCATGGACAACACCAGCCGATGTGTGCATGCCAAGGCTGCTGAGCACCCAGCTGGCATCTGGTCAGTGGTGTAAAGTAACTAAGAACATTTACACAAGTATTGTACTAAAGTACAATTTCTAGGTATTTCGACTTTACTGGAGTATTTCCAATTCTCAGTAGTTCTACTCCACTACATCTCAAAGGAAAATGTTGTACTCTTACTCCGCTACAATTATTTGAAAACTTTAGTTACTAGTTACTTTGTAGATTTGGATTATTATTAGCCTGCAAAACATACATTAACCACTTCAGCCCTACATACCGTACATTGCGGACATTTGAAGTCAAAAGTAAAGTTAGTGTAAAGTAAAACATTTGAGCACTTTTTCCACCACTGCATCTGGTACATGCATGGCATCCAAAGCTGTAACAGCAACCCTTATTTCGTTGCTGTCGGGCAAAAACCTCTTATATCTCCATATTATAACTTTTTGTGTTTTTTCGTAAATTAAAGACTTACTTGATCATACTAAAGCCAAGCGTCACACAGAAGAAAAAAAAGTAGCAGATCTACAAGCTCAAAACGTGGCGCCACGTTTTGAGCTTGTAGATCTGCTACTTTAGCTATTTTTGAAATTGAACCCTGAAATGTAACAGTTTTGGACATAATGAGGTTTCCACCCGACAGAGACGATTTGCATCCTCATGTCTAATTAATTACCTCTTCTCCTGAGAGTGTTTATTCTATAAAGTGGTGACAATTACAATTATGTTTGAAGAAACAGAGGTTGTTTTTCTCAGTCAGATTATCACAAAATGCTAAAATGCTAAATGGCTTAATGGAGCAATCTCTGCACTCCTGTCTTGATTTCCAAAATGAAATATTGATAACCACTTATTTTTTTGTATATCCGTGTCATTATGAATACTGCCTCCAACTGCAGGGACCTTCCTACCGGCTTAGAACAAAGAGCAGGTCTCATTTGTCAAGGCGTACACACACACACACACACACACACACATGTTTAAAGGGCAATGTGAGACATTCTAGCAGAGAATTAGTCAGAATTATGAAAAAACAACTGACATGTTGTGTTTTAATTATTGGAGGCAGGTTTACGTTTCCTCCTAAAATATATTGTGCACGTAATGGCATGTTCTATACTAGCTAATAAAAAGTCTGTGAACTGTGCCATCACCCTTCAATCTCATTTGGCCTCGATCTAACACATGTAAAGATCAATTTAGGCGGTCATGTTAACCCATTAAGACCGGGAACGCATCACTTTAACCATTATTTTATACTTTATACAAGCTCATAGCGCGGCACTCTGTGCGCTTGTAGATCTGTTATTTTTGAAAAATCATGAACATTTTTGCAAATTTTGCACAAGAAATGAAAAAAAAAAAGACATGTAAAAGTTTGAGCAGCACTGATATTATAGCAACATAAGAGTTTCAGAAAACTGTTAGGATTTAGAAGACATTAGAATGGTAAAGTGAGTTTACCTTCCCCTTTGGCCTCCTGAAAGATGGATTTTCAGGCCTGTTTTCTTTCTGTATGTAGGTCATTGTGTGAATTCTTGTGGATTATATAATTTTTCATATCTGTCTCTAAGTTATGCCCCAGGAAGGGTTCAAATGTTGTTTGTGATCTCAGAGTCTGCGTTATAACAGCGCAGCAGTGTAATGTTAATATCATTGCAATAAATGGTTTATCTTGACAAAAGTGTCAAAAAAGGGGAGTGTTTGTGGAAATGATGATGTACAGCCTGCAGCATGGGTTTGAACACTGTTTTATGTCCCAACTGAAACAACAGCCCACTGAACAACATGACAGGACCAGAGGGGGGAAGGGGGGCAGAGAGAGAGAGAGAGAGAGAGAGAGAGAGAGAGAGAGAGAGAGAGAGAGAGAGAAAGAGAGAGAGAGACAGAATTTACCAAAAAATGCTGAGGGTGGAGGTCAAACAATCAGGTATTTACACCTGTGTCCGCACGCACACCCGCACACACAGAAGAGATGTGCTTGTGCTAGAGACCACACACACACATAAAACAATGGATATACTATTGGATAATATCCAATAGTATATCCAATGTAGTATATTATACTACATTGGATATACTATTCTCTCTCTCTCTCTCTCTCTCTCTCTTCTCTCTCTCTCTCTCTCTCTCTCTCTCTCTCTCTCTCTCTCTCTCTCTCTCTCTCTCTCTCTCTCTCTCTCTCTCTCTCTCTCTCTCTCTCTCTCTCTCTCTCTCTCTCTCTCTCTCTCTCTCTCTCTCTCTCTCTCTCTCTCTCTCTCTCTCTCTCTCTGGATATCACCTGTGTGCAGAGGAATGGGGAGAGCACATGGAGGGAGAAAGGACAATGGAACCTGCTCCATCACTCTCTGTGAAGAACAAAAGGGACCAGATACAGTGTTTGCATGTGTGAGAAGAACATAGTGAAAGGGAGAGAGAGAGTTCTGCAACATGCACCAGTCACTCTCAATATGGGTCAGATTATGCTGCATTCCCTGCAATGCAATATAGCTGCATGTGACCTCTCAGACTTAAATTAACACTGAGGTTTTTTACTGTGTACTTATGTATTATCTGGGCGTATTGTATGTGCATGCTTAGCCTACATTGCATAATAGAGTGCGTGCATACGTACATACGTGCGTGCGTGCTTGTGTGCGTGTGTGCGTGCGTGCGTGCATGCGCTTGAATGTAAGGCATATAAGTGCACATCTCCTTGTGTCTCTTTGTGCAGCGAATCAATATGCTCGCATGGTAAAATCCTCAATGTTCATTTAACTCAGAAGAGTGTTCAAATGGAACGAAAGGGTCCAGTTTTGAACTCTCTTCAGAGTAAAATTGACCCTGAGGATTTTACTATATGCTCGTGCTCTCCACCATGCTAACAAGTCATGTTTTATTTAGAGTTGGGCCAGGCTGACGACATACATACCAGCTGTAGTCTGACTCACTACACACACCAAACTATACAAGGATATACACCCCACCACCACCACTTTAATGCTCTCGTTCTTTATGTACGTCCAATCGCTGTTTTAAGTCAATGAATTACTCCATCAATCCACCGTTAACCGTCTGTCTCCTCATTAGCTATCAAGTGTGTGTGTGCGTGCGTGCGTGCGTGCGTGCGTGCGTGCGTACAGTAGCTCATGTCCATAATGAATGCATAACCTCTCGCTCCTCCCTCTCGTTTCATGATCTTTTCCTAAACTTTTGTCATTAAAGCAGGAAGCTGCCGTCTTGAGCTGCAATGAACCAGGAGCCATGAAATGTGTCTGTTTTATGATGCGAGAGAGAGAGAGAGAGAGAGAGAGACAGAGAGAAATAGCCAATCTATGAGCTTGTGGATCGGCTGTTTTTGGCAAAGAGATTTGGTGTAGACAAAAAAACGTGGTCCAAGTACAGAGCCAACTCAGTTCCAGTTTACTAAGTCTAGAGGGGTTAACAACCTGTAATATAATATGTAATGAGCTGTTTCAACTTGTTAGATGTGTGTCATTGATTGATTCCCAAAAACAAGGAACAAAGTGTGTCCCTTATCAGTTCAATAAGGGACCAGCGTTGCCAGATTCTGTGAGAGAAACAAGCAACCAGGTCTAGGAAAACAAGCCCAAAAGAAGCCACTATGGGCCACATGAGCACTTCAAACATATCATCGGCTATTTTCAAATAAAATCTTGGAGGGAAATTATAATAAGCAGACCTGGCAACACTGTAAGGGACACGTCTTTTAGTTTCCAAATATGGGACGATTCCCGATTCCCAGGGACGTTTGGCAACCCTAGGCGCAGGGGAGGACAAAGTCTGAAGGATGGAGAGATAGAGAGGAAAGAGGGAAAGAGAAGCCGAAGGCCGGAGAAATGAGAGGAGACAGCGTGTGGGTGTGTTGAGGGTTAGCTAAAGAATTCTCTCTCCCTCCCTCGAATCCCCCTCTTCTCTCACAGCTGTAGCATCGGCCCCCCTGGGGCTGAGAGGAGCAGGTGTGGCGACCTGACGCTGACACACACACACACACACACACACACACACACACACACACACACACACACAGAGTGGTTGTACAGTTCGGTGGTACAATGTAGCGGTCAAAGCAGTCCCCTCTTGTCAGTTGTAATGGATACCAATTCACCCCTCCCTTCCTCCAGCCTGACACCCTCCCAGCCGATGAATTCTTCACAGTCGTTTAACAGCTGAGGTCACAGGACACACACACACACACACACACACACACACACACACACACACACACACACACACACACACACACACACACACACACACACACACACACACACACACACACACACACACACACACCTTGGAACGTGCTGACTCTCACATACTTGAACACATATGGTCACTTCCAACAGGCTCAAGGTCTCTGTCTAGACGTCATCTATTAATATGTTGAAAAGAGCACAGTCTTCTTATTATACGATTTCTTGCACATGTCCATGACCATTACACTATTACACTTTTATAAACAATGAACAAATTAATAACTAATAATAACATTTATCCCATCATAATAACTAACAAAATATACCTTTAAGTCAACTGTACACTGACATCGAAAATGACAATGATATCTGACTCTGAACAAATGATCCATCTTTTTGTGCTTGCTTAGAGTATAATACCCTGATTTTGTGCACAGTCACAACAGTCACGATGTGACGCGCTGTGAGCTTGTAGATCTGCTATTTTCACTACTTTTGTGCGACAGTCTTGTATGATGACTAGATATGCACCGATACCACTTTTTTCCTTTCACCGATTCCGATATCCATAACTTGCGTATTGGTCGATAACGAGTACCGATCCGATACCAGTGTGTAATTAAAAAAAATTCTAGGACAGTGATTCTAAAAGTGAGGTCCAGGGACCCTCAGGGTTCCGTGAGGGGGGTTCCAAATGGACCCTATGGGTCCATTTGTACACTCTCAGAGTTATGGGGGGCATTGAAATTTAAAAGTTTGAGAATCACTGATCTAGGAATAAATAAAAAATCCATGAATAATTGTTAAAGTGCAGCTACAAGTTCGTAAAATAATAATGTAAATTGTACTGTAAGATTATAAAACAGTAGTGCAACATCGACTGAAGCATTCAAAACACAAATTCATTGTTCACTGTAAATTACATAATTATCATCATGTGATAAATTGCGTGACCGGTACCGATACCAGCATTTTAGGCAGTATCGGCAGCTTTTCCGATACCGGTATCAGAATCAGAACAACTCTAATGAAGACATGAAGTAGGGCTTTCGGTTACGAAAATAAATGCTATCATGCTACATGCACGCACAAGCACACACACACACACACACACACACACACACACACACACACACACACACACACACACACACACACACACACACACACACACACACACACACACACACACACACACACACACACACACACACACACACACACACACACACACACACACACACACACACACGCTACAGCATAATATACTGTATACCTCCATAGGATAGAGTGGCATTGAGGCCTGAAGCTTCATTCCAACATGCTAATATCAACACCATGGAGAATATAGCATACTGACTAGCGCGTCTCCGGGGTGATGCAGTACGTGTGTGTTTTATTTATGAAGCTCTGTCACTCCAGCTGGATTAGAGAGAGTGGTTACTGCATGGAGAATATGGATCAGACGCGTTCTGCGTTCTATAGATGAGAGGCTTATGTACACAGAGACACACATGCTAATACGGACAGTACACACCCAACGCAGTCAGTCGGTGCACTAACTACACGCTCCCTTGGGAGTCACGACGACCAATGTTCAAATTCAACTCCTTTCATGTCTCCCTTCTCTCTGCCCTCGGCGAGGGCAGAGAGAAGGGAGATATGAAAGGAGTTGAATCGGGTTCCTGGCTCTCTACACTCTATGTAATCTTTAAAAAATGATTTAAAAACTAGAAAAAGTGCTCCTCGGAGCACAGGTCTCCGCCAGGTCAGGTATGTTATTGTGGCCTCCTGGTGGCGCTATAATAGGCCAATGTGAAAAGGGTGGCATTTATTCTTAGGCCTTTCGCGGCAATCGGACACTGCATTCATGATTTGAGGCATTTTGTTCCAAAAATGTGTTTTGCTAAATTAGACCTGCTGGTGGCGCTATAACAGGCCAATGTGAAAAGGGTGGCATTTATTCCTCCTTCCTCCTTCTTCCTAGTGGGAATGTGTGTGTGAAATTTCACGAAAATTGCAAGCTGCGTTCATGATTTGAGGCATTTTGTTCAAAACGGACCAATCCTGCAAACTTTGGAAGCCAACCTTAGCCAACGAGGATGAAAACTCTGTAGCAATGATTACTATCAGAATATAGTACTTAAACCTTTCAACGAAACACAAAATAAAATCCAAAACATATCACTTACCCTACCTTTAATTACTATTCATGCCCCAGTTTGTTTCCCTCTATTAACCCTTTACAGCTTAACACAATATGCATTCTTAACAGGGATATATTAGACAAGAAATAGCCTAGGAATCTTCCATTTCGGTTTGCTTTCACTCTGACTCTTGCACTGCATCATTATTTGTCGCTTGTTGCTGGCATCAATGAAATACATTTTTAAAAAGTCAAATGAAAATCCTGGCAAGTTAAAATAAGCACCTCTCCACTCCACCAGTCCAAATATTTGAAATAATTTCCCAAAGTATTTGCACTCACACTTATTGCAAGTCGCTCTGCATAAGAGCTAATCAGCTAAATGCAGGCGACCCCGTGGACAGGGCTTTGGCTAGGGACACAATTATTATTATATAGGGACATTGAGGCGGGGCACAGAGGAGGGAGAGAGACCCATATGGGTGTTTTTGTGTGGTTGGTTATGTGTATATCAATATGGTAGCCGGTAGGGATGTAACGATACGCATTCCGAACAGCAAACCATTCGGTTCAGGCCCCTAGATTCGGTCCACTTTTTTTTTGTGTCCGCAATTCAAGTGGCTCAAAATCAGTGGCACTTGCTGAACACCCAGGAATATTGCTCTCATCCATGTTGTATATTACAGTGTTAAATACAGCAGAATACCTCAGAAAATCTGTGAAAAGTATCATCTTAAAAGTCCTGTAAAAGGCTCTGTGCATAACTGTAGTCCCAGGTTTGCAGCAGGTGGCATACCTGTTTCCTGTTCCGGTTCATTTTCCCAGTTTCGTTTGATTGGCTCGGCAGCGGGTTTGAACCGGAAAAACATGACACCTACACATGTGTTTCCACTTCAAATCTGTTGCTGAGTCAATCAAACACAGAAAATGAACCAGAACGGGAAACAGGCATGTACTGTATGCAGTGGTGGAAAGTAACTAAGTACATTTACTTAAGTACTGTACTTAAGTAAAATGTTGAGGTATTTGTACTTTACATGAGTATTTCCAATTTCCAATACTTTTACTCCACTACATCTCAGAGGCAAATATTGCACTTTTACTCCACTACAATTATTTGAAAACTTTCGTTACTATAGTGACTTTTCAGATGTAAATTATTATATTATAAAACATACATTAACGACTTTAGCCCTATTTTATACCGAGGCTATTTGAAAATAGCAGATCTACAAGCTCACAACGCGTCGCTGTTGATCTGCTATTTTAAAATATTTTTGTACTTTTACTTTTGATACTTTAAGTACATTTTGATGCCAATACAATTTTTGAATTCTGGACTTGTACTTGTGATGGGGTATTTCTATATTGCAGTATTGGTACTTTTACTCAAGTAAAACATTTGAGTACTTTTTCCAACACTGACTGTATGCCACCTTCTGGAAACCCGGGACTACAGTCATGCACAGAACCTACTGGGAGCACTGCAGCGTCCTTGTTAATTCTAATGATGACAAGAGTAGACTGAGCGCGGGGCTGCCTGGTGACTCAGCCGGTTAGTGCACAGTTATGTGCTCCTTGTGAGCTGCGACCTGAGACATGAGTTCAAATCCGACCCCCGATTATTGTCTCTCCTCTCTCTACACCATTGGTTCTAAAAGTGGGGTCCGGGGACCCCCAGGGGTCCTTAGAGAGGGAGGTTCAAGGGGGTCCCCTGCAAAATGTGTTAATATAGCATCACAATAATTGTAACCACTTTAACACTTTGGCTATTCAAAAATAGCAGATATACAAGCTCATAGCGCGGCACCGAGTGCAGCGCTATGAGCTTGTAGATCTGCTATTTTAGAAAATATATATATATTTTTTTAAAGCGAGCATTTGAAACTCAAATATTTGCTTCTGGGGGGTCCCTGGAAGATAATATTTTGAGATGAGGGTCTGTCCTATCTGAGAAATAAAGCATAAAATGCAGAGAGAAAACAAAAAAACTACAAAAAAGAGGCTCAAGCAGTCACATCAATGATGTGTTCCATATCAATACTGGAGTGCAGCTGGTCATTTGAAGTGAAGCGAATGAACCCCTGGCTCCTCCATATTGGCTAATTGTTATGATTTTCTTTCCCCCCTCCATTACAATTGGCACCCTCCTGACAGCCGTTCTTTGAAAACCTGCGGCCTAGGCTATTAACTTTCACCACCAGTGTCGAAACTGATTAAACTAAATAGACAACCCGTGCTGCTGAATGGATCCTCTCAAAACCAAAGCACTTCGGAGGTACTGCATGCGCAGAAGCATGATGACAGAAATATGGATAAAGATTCTGCTGTTTGTCGAAGTGCTGTAATAGAAGAAGCAAACACAGTTAATTTCATGCCTGGAGATGAGGGGTGGGGTTGGGGGCATTTGGGTAATTTGAATTTGTTCATTTTTGATTAGCAATCAGTCTCGAGTCAGGAGACAAAAACACCAAAAACAATAAGGTTGGGGTTAGGGGTATTAGTGTAATAATGGAATAATTTCAATCTAGATTTTTGGAGAATCAGTCCCGAGTGAGGATAAATAAAAAAAACACCAAAAACACAATTTTTTATTGCAAATAAATATCTATTCTGTTGTAATGTGTTCATTATGTGATGCATGTTCATGTGTGTTTGTATTAGTTTGCATGTACTAATAAGTGTTCGTGTATGTGTCTGTGTATGAGTATGAGTATGTGCATGACTACCTGAAAAAGGCCCAGAGTGAAAGAAACAGGAAAAAGAGAAAGTAAGAAATCCAGCGTGTGTGTGTGCGTGTGCGCGTGCGTATGCGTGTGTGTGTGTGTGTGTGTGTGTGTGTGTGTGTGTGTGTGTGTGTGTGTGTGTGTGTGTGTGTGTGTGTGTTATAATGCCCGTGGTGTGTACACTGGTTCTGTGAGCATTACAGCATCTGATTCAGACAGCCATCTGAACCACAATGAGCTTTACAGCCTGATGGGGGCTGAGAGAGCTGAGAGGTGAGTAGTACCCAGGTGTGTCAGAGCTAACAGCAGCTGCATCCTGCTTCTATCAACCATGGGATGCACGGCTGAATGAGCCCATCCAATATGCTGGCCTGTTTCACATCATGTATTCATTTGGCTAGAATACCCAATAGGATGTGTAATGTTATTAAGTTGGCTTTCGAAGGCCAATGGGTGATGTGTAGTGTTATTAAGTTGACTAGAATGCCCAATAGGATGATGCGTAGTATTATTAAAGGGGCATACCACTCATTTTCAACATTGAACTATGTCTTTAATACACCTTAGAACTGTTAGCCAACTGTTTGGCTGAGGGGGCGGAGCCAAAGGTACACCTTGCGTATGTCACTGATCACATGACCTCAATCAATTATCCATTTCTAGGCAACGTAGAAGGGGGGCGGACTTTTTTTCTTATTTCCACGCAACAGTTTTAAGGTGTATTA